>NW_026775571.1:48762747-48830247 GCF_030987335.1 Cornus florida
TTTATTTATATGTATTATTATATTATTATATATTTTCTTTAAATACATCAATGTCTAATGTGATAGAGTTTATAAAAAATAAAATAGGTAATTTGTGGTAGAGTTTTATAAAATAATTTATCATTTGTGGTAAAGTTTTATAGAAATTATTTTATTTTCTTTAAATATGTCCTTGTCTAATTAGATTTTCTTTTATTAAAAAACTCATAATAAATAGATAAATACAGGTTATATGTGATTGAGTTTTAAAGAAATAAAATAGTTTATTTGTATTAGAATTTAAGTAATCTGTGTTACTGTTTTATAGAAACTCTTTTAATATATCCTTATTTAATATGGTGGCTTCCCGAGCGTGTGCACAAAATGATGCACAAGCACTTTAAGTGTGGAACTAGTGTCAAGTGGGCACCATACTTTAAATTTATAAATTGCCTAACACCTATACTAAGCCATTAATCCTTCCTTTAAGATCACAATCCAAACACATCACAAGGTTAGAGACATATACTACTTGCATTCATATGCATGAAACATCAAACACTAAGCATGGATTGTCCTCCCATCTAAGAAACTAAGGTAACTACACTACAACTAAGCTAATGACATAAAAATTAAACTAATTAAACTAAGGGAGAGGCACAATCTATCAAGAAATGAGTGTGAACCATCAAATAAACCAAAAGAGTATTCTATTAAGAACTCTGCATTTACAAGCTCTAGATCTATAGCATTAATACATATAGACATGCATCAACAATACAAAAACTAGAGATAAACACATGAATATCTATTCTAGAATACATAGACATATGGATAGAATTAAATGATCAATTGGAAGTATTAAACCACATAAGTCATTGAATAAACAAGATTCATATATAGATAAGTGTCAAGACAAGTATTACAACATAAATCCCCTCAAAATACATAGCATCAAGGGTTTAGAAAGTATGCTTAGGGCTAACTCTACCCCCAAGAAGATGTTTAGTCACTCATTGATGTAGTCCTCCAACCCTCAAGGGCTATCTCCATGGTAGGTATGCTCTTTTTCTTAATGAAAATCCTAGATGAATGGAAGAACACCCAAAAATGGTGTCTCTAGCCTCCTATCCTCTCTTTTCTTGGTCCCTAAGAATGTATCTAAGCATGTAATGTCTCTCTTTGCAAAAGTGGCTCAAATCTTTATATAGGTAGCTCAAGTGTCACACCCAATGGTCTGAACTCGTGCACAATGGCTCCTCCAATGATTGCACCATTTGCCAACTTTTAATGAGCGGGAATTTGATTTAATTAGCACTTGAGAGGGTTGGATCGATCGACCATTGATGAGATCGATCGATCGAACTTAGGTGAGATCTATCAAACTTTGGCTAGATCGATCCATCCTTGGCGGTGCCTTTTTGGATAAAGACAAATCTGAGATATTTTTGGGATATTTTTGGAAAAGGACAAAAAGTGGTAGGTGGAGTGGTAGGTGTGGATAAGATGGAATAATTTCGATCGATCTGAGAAGAGTTAGATAGATCAAAGATGGTGAGATCTTTTGGACAAGGACAAAGACTTGGATCCATCTTGATGAGGCTTAGATCGATCTTGCTCTGATCGATCGAACATTGATGCGATATGGTCGTCGTCCTACCACATAGCTTAGAAGGCGGATTAAGGTGAGAGGCCAAGTTTTACATTTATAATTGCCACTACTACCTTTCACTAAAATAGTTAGGGCGAGTAGGGATCGTCCCAAGGAATTGGTGGGTCGTA
The DNA here is from genome assembly GCF_030987335.1 of Cornus florida. Classification (NCBI taxonomy): domain Eukaryota; kingdom Viridiplantae; phylum Streptophyta; class Magnoliopsida; order Cornales; family Cornaceae; genus Cornus; species Cornus florida. The sequence continues at coordinate 48,764,509 of NW_026775571.1, forward strand.
TTGGTTGTGGAATCAAGATTAGGGTTAATAAATCGAGTGATCAAAGAAAGATTGGTTGGTTGGTTGAATTATGCAATTAAACTAAAACAAACAATTGAATGCAATAGAGAGAAAATGAGAGAGAGAGATCTTGGGGTTTAGAGATCACCACAAAGCATGGCTTTTCTACATACTTTAATGAATGATTAATGAGGGGAAAACATGTGTTGTAATTTTGGTGTGTGTGTGTTTGGTTGATTCAATTAGCATGGATGACCCATTAAGTATATATTGTCTAATTAACATAGTAAAAGCACAATATATCAAACTAAGTCATTAATCCTTCCATTAAGCTCACAATCCAAACACATCACAAGGTTAGAGACATATGCTACTTGCATTCAAAAACATGGAACATCAAATAACAAGCATGGATTGTCCTCCCATCTATGAGACTAGGGTAACTACACTACAATTACACTACAATTAAGCTAATAACATGAAATTAAACTAATTAAACTAAGGGACAGGCACAATCCATCAAGAAATGAGTATGAACCATCAAGTAAATCACAAGAGCATTTCATTAACCACTATGTTTTGACAATCTCTAGATCCATAGCATCAATACACATAGACATGCATCAATAACACAAAAGCTAGAGATAAACACATGAACATCTATTCTAGCATACATAGACATATGGATAGAATGAAATGATCAATTGGAAGTATTAAACCACAAAAATCATTGAATAAACAAGATCTATGTATATATAAATGTCAAAACATGTATTACAATACAAATCCCCTAAAAAATACACAAATCAAGATGTAGAAAGCATGCTTAGGGCTAACTCTAGCCTCAAGAGGATGTCTAGCCACTCATGGATGTGCTCCTCCAACCCTCAAGGGCTATCTCCATGGAAGAAATTGCTCCTCTTCTTGGTTGATGGAAGAACTCCAAGCTTGTGTCTTTAGCCTCATCTCTTCTTCTCTTCCTCACTAAGAATTCTCTAATCTCTAAAGATGATGTGTGTCAATCCTTTTCTAAAAAGTAGCTCGAGTCCTTATATAGGTAGGTCAAATGTCACCCAAAATGGCTTGGGCTTGTACACCAATATTCCTCCCAATGATTGGATATGAAACAACTTTTAATGAGCTAGAAATTGAATTTTCTTGCACTTGGGGAAGTTCGATCGATCGAATCTAGGCTTTGATCAATCGAAAAAGGCTGAGATCTATCAAATTTTGGTTGAATTGATCAATCTTGGTAGCGCCTTTTTGGATAAAGACAAATCTAAGATATTTTCGAGATATTTTTGGGAAAGAGACAAAAGTGGTAGGTGGGGTGGTACAACTGGATAAGATGGAATCTTTTCGATCGATCTGAAGAAAGTTGGATCGATCAAAAATTGTAGGATCTTTGGATAAGGACAAAATAGCTCGGATCCATCTTGAAGTACTGAAATCGTTCAATGTTGGATCGATCGAAGAGATTCCCTGATCGATCGAACTTGCTAAATTTCTACCACTTCCTTCCTTTTGCTCCCACTTTTCTCCTTTCTTTGATTCATCTCAAGATTACTTCAATTCTGCTCTTATTTGGCTGAGTTAGCTTATTTTGGGGATAAGTGCCTGAAAATAGAAATAATACAAAATCAATCTAAAGCGGGAAAATAAGATAGATAAAGGTCCTAGAATACCTAAGCTTAAGGGGTTTAAATACGCACTTTACCCCCAAACTTAAATGGCACAGTGTCCTCAATGTGCAAAGAGAACAAAAAGAAAGAGTATACCAGTGCAGCTATGGCAAAGAGTGGCCGGAACATAAGTATCCAAAGTGGGTGGCATAACCCCCCCTCCCCCCCAAACTTGGGATTAATTGTGGTCTTAAAAAATGGCATTGGGATAAAATTCATCAGATAACAAAAGGGATAATAATAGTGCACAGTGGATATGCAAGTGTGAATGGGATAATAACTGAAATAAGGAGAGAGGAATAAAGGTGGTCCTGAAAAATTTGGGTAGTACGCTCTCTCATTGAAGTCACTGGGATGCACCTGATAATGGAGTTAATCACAGACAGATATTTCAATACAAAGATATGACATCCAAAAAGATAATCATGCATACAGAAAATAAATAAACAGTATATGGTACATCCAGTATCAAGGCCAACAGGCTGGCCGCAAAAATATAACAGTAGCAAAGTAGCATACAAGATCATAGATATATAAAAAGAAGTGATAAAGAGATATAAAAGATTATGCAGAGGAGGTAGGGCGAGTGGGGCGCGATCCCTGGATATCTCGGGATATATCACATAGCGCAGCCATGACATTCGCACGGAGAGTAGAAATATCTGCTTTGAGGGAGACTACTGTATCCTCCAATGCCTAGACACGCTCTCCTACGCCGGGTGTCTGTGCTGGAGCATCAGGTACGACTGGATCAGGAGAATAATGTACGTCTTGACTATGCTCTTGAGAGTGAACTGGCGACCCTGCCGAAGAATGATGTTGTAGTTCCTCTGGAGGCTGCTGCTCCAGGTCTATCTCCATATGTGTTGCACCCGCTGGTGAGACTGCTGGATCTGCTGCTATTACTAGCTCCTCCTCCTGAGCTGCCTCCTCAGCTGCAAGGATGGCCTCCTGCTCCAGGCTTTTGATGAGAGCGTTGTAGCTCTTGTTCCAATCCTTCTTACCATAATGGCAAGCTCCTGACTCAATATGCTCTCGTAGATGGAATGTATAGTGCTGATCCCAGAGTATCTGAGTGATAAGGTGGCCGAAATGAAATAACTTAGCCCGCTTGGGCTTGGTCTTGCTGATGTAGTCGGTGTAGAGCTTCATCATGACACTCCAATAGAGTGCCGGAATAGAGAACAATGCCCTGTGTAAAAAGCATAAAGGGCTTCAAGAAAGTCGCCGCGTCTCTAGATCTTATGGCTCACCATAAATACATTTCAGTACAAGACTGAATCGAAGAACCAAAGATCATAGGGCAAATAAGTCCGAGTGGCAAAAGTCTCGCCTCTACTGTAATGGTCAGTCAGTGCCACAATCATGTCTGCATCAGAAGGCCTCCTCAGAATGGGATAATCAAGATCAGGAGGGCAGGAATGCAGGCATCGAGAAGAAGTGGCCAGTGTCTCAACTGTAATCCAGATGGGGTGGCCATCAATAGAAGTGCGCAGCTCTGCCAGATTACTCGGGGCCAGTCGGAGGTTCTAGTAGAACATCTGAACAAGTTGCGGGTAAACTGGGTATGTCACTGGGGTCAATATAGCTGAAATGCACCCGGCTTAAAATGTCATCATAAGCGGCCCGGGTCAAAACTGACCGAGAAAAGAAATCAATATCAAACACAGACTCATGCGCCACTGAAAGGCGTAAGTATCTCGGAATGGGTCTGAACCTAACCTGGCCTAGCTATGCCGGTGGTGGTGATGGAGGAGGTACATGCTCAGCCTCATTAGAAGATGATGATGCAGAAGAAGAAGAAGACTGTAGTCTGAAATTAGATGAAGACTTGGCTGGAGCTGGCTCTGGAGGCTGCTCCTGAGCATGAGAGGGCTCTGCGGGCTCCTCTACTCTCTGTCTAACTCTCCAGTTATACTATCGTTTGGCAACAGTCTTAACCTATGGCATGGCCTACAAAATGAAAAGAAAACTTGTAGAAGAAGTCAGTACAGATATAAAGAATTATAGCACAATATATAGAAACATGTATGTCAAGTAAGATAGACAACTCAGAATAATGGACATGAATCTATGCAAGTTAAATGCATCCAAGTACAGATGATGAATGTTCAAATAAGTGAAACATGTTAGACAGTATAAGTGTAATGACCCGGTCATTTCCTTCCTTTCCTTTTTCCTGAAATTTTACAGATAAATTTTTTCCGTTTAATTTTCCTTTCTGAGCTCTGTTTCTCGTCGCTTAGTGTCATCTCGAGTGCTCGGAATTGGTTTCTGAGACTCTTTCGTATGGATTGACAACTTCCTTTGAGAATCGAGTCATTTCCGCATTTTCACTTTTCGGACACTATTTATTTTTTGTCATTTTCCCTATTTCGTCCTTTTCCCTATTCCGTCTTATTCCTGTTTGTCAGTTATTGGCACAACCTCACTTTTCATGCTCGGAGTTAGTTTTTGACTTCACATATCTTGATCTTGAGTGGTTTCCACGAAATACGTATCTTTACTTTTGTGAGAAAGTACTTTGGTTGCTCCCGGTGTCCATAGGGGCATAGATACACAATTCTTAGGAATTCTTTTCTTTTCTTGGGGTGTTTTTCATAAATATCTTTTGAAGATATTTTATTTCAGGGGTATCTAAGAAAATATCTTTTGGAAGATATTTTCATTCTGGGGCAGTTTTGCAGTTAACCCTTTTTATAGGGGTCATTGTGCAATTAGCGAAAGTTATTGCAAAATATCTCGTCTGGAGCCTGGATCCTCGTACGAGATTCATTTTCACATTTCGTCGAGTTGTGTACTCATAGAATTCCGTTCAGGTTGTTTTTCTCCAGTTTCAGAGTTTCTGACCCCAGTTGCCGCCGAACTTGTCCGGAGCATATCTCTCTGTACGGAACTCAGTTTTTGATGTTGTTTCTTCCGTTATTCATATTTTCTCATTTTGAATCTTTTTTGTTCACAGAGTTTTGCCATTTGAGTGCGTTTGCTCAAATTCCACTTTTCCGGACCCGGCGGGGCCCGTTCAGGGCACTTTTTGAGATTTCTTTAAAAGGGGGGTGAAATATTTCATTTTTCATCTTCCCCACTCACCTTGCACGACCAGAGCTCCCATTGCAGCCCAAGGGAGGCTGCCACCACCTCTATCCTCTTTGAAACTTCATTCCTTTGTTAAAAAGTTGAAGTGCCTTTACGTTTTGTGTTCGTGTTGACTACGCGCACCATTACCCCTTATTAGAAACCATTTTTGACCAAATTTCGAGTTCGGGATTGAGGTCAAGTTTAGATTTTCATGGGGCTTCTTGGGGATTCATATAGATCGTGTTGTCCCCGACAAAACCTAGGAGTTTCGTCGGATTCGGAGCCGTTTCAATTCGGTGGGGATTTGGGATTTTCATCTCAAATTGAGGTAGGGGATGTTCTAGGCTTAATTCTTGTTATATAGCATGCTATTGATGCTTATACAACTTGTTTACATGATTAAATATAAAATCTAGAGTTTTTTATTTTATTTTTCTTGTACTGTTTTTGATTTTCCCGGTTGCTCATGACTTGATTTAAACATGTAGCATGATATTATATTGCCCCTTGATATGTTCATTGTCGTGTATAAAAATTGGAATAATTGAAAAAGTATTAAAGGTTTTATTTAATATTTATCTTAGGTGAAAGATTAATTCACATGGCCTTAACTAGCTTGAAATCAATATGTGTTAGCATATTAAATTAGGCCCTAGCATGCTCTTCAACATAGATTAATTTGAGAGCATTCGGATGTGTTTTGAAATCTAGAGAATATTTAATTAATTTGATTAATTAATTTATTCTGAGTGTACTATTCACTCCATTGGAATTCTGACTTGATATTCGTGATATGCATGCTATGTAGTTTCACATATGTTTAATCTAGAATATTTGATTAGGTTTTGGAACCTTTCATTTATTATTTTTCTAGTATTAAGGTTTAATACTCATGGCCGTGCATTGCATGAAATGTACTTGTATCATGTTCTTAAATCAAGTCTTGGCATGTTGTATAACATATATTAAATTGAGATCATTTAGATGAATTTCAAAACCTAGGGATTTTAATTAAATGAAGTAATTAAAATCCATTTCATGGTTCATTGGTCTTGATTCAGTTTCTAACCTTGTATTCATGATTTTCTAGACAATTTCATTCACGTGTATCAAATCAAGAATACTCTGATAAGTTTTGAAACTTATATTTAATTAAATCCTTTGTATGGAACTTAATTCATATGGTTGTATCTTGCTTAGAATGAACTTGTAACTTGACATTGGACTTGCCTTGTGTAATGATTTGCACACTTCGCATTAAACATCCTTCATGCATAGCGTGTAACGAATCGCACACTAAAGATTCGACATTCATCATATTAATGCGAACTTAGGGCATGACTTGTATGTTTCAAAATCTTGGTTATACATGAGATGTGGTTAATGTGTTTCTAGTATTTTGATACTATCTTGACTTGCACAACTTGTTGATTTTGGAACTTGGGATATCAATCAAGAAATGACATGGCTAGGACTTGGTTCTAGTACGGGAGATAAAGAGCTCCCTATTATCAGTGCGCATTGGGGGAAAGGTACCCTTGGGTTAGTAGCCCTAAATTGATCTCAATTGAACGGTTATCTTATAATGCGCAGTAGGGGAAAGGTACCCATGGGTTAATAGCCCTAAATTGATCTCAAGAGTACGGTTTTAATCCGGGCGATATCCAAGTTTTCATATTGGTTGATTTCACTTCTTTAAATTTCAAGTTGCTATTCCTTGAAGATTTAAACTTGTCGTGTATGTGAAATGCTCCAATCTTATTCCATTGCATAGATTTTATGCTTCCTTCATGATTTCATTTCCTTAAATTTTAAGTGTTGTATTCCTTGAAGATTTAAGACTCTTTTCGTGTTTTATGTAATGTTCCATCATTGTTTAATAGCATAGATATTATGCCTTGTTTCTGATTTCGTGTATAACTCTTGTCTTGTTAATTGGATTATCCCAATCTTGTTTAATTGCATAGATATTATGCCTAGTTCTTGATTCCTTGTATAACTCCTATCGTGTAAATTAGAATGTTCTAATCTTGTCGTCAGTATAGATATTATGCCTTATTCGTGATTCAAGTATACTTCTTTTCGTGTTTTATGGAGTGTTCCATCTTTGTCTACTTGCATAGATATTATGCTTCGTTCTTGATTTTAAGTGTACTTCATGTCGTGTATTCTATCCTTATTTACTTGCATAGGTATCATGCCTAGTTCTTGATTCCGAGTATGCTTCTTGTCATGTTAATTGGTATGTCCCAATCATGTAAATTGCATTGATAATGTGACCCTTGTATTCTAGTGCAAACTTGTCATGTTCTTGGATTATCCCAAATCTTGACTTGTTTCATACATGTATATGTATCATGATTCTTGTTGCTTATGCTCTAGGGTAGCTTAGGATGCTCCATGAGTCTCATTGTAACATAGATGTTAGGTGGCATAAGCCCCTTAACATGTTTCACTCTAAGGTGATCAAACTGTAAAACACTAGGTCGATGCATGCTCATCTCCTACGAGTAGCTTTATGTTGCTCACCCCTACGTTACTGGGGTATATTTCAGGTACGAAGACTTGGTTCATGATATTCATCATTGCTTGGATGATTGTAAACTTGAAGGTTTTAAATTCTTGTAAAGGTTGGTTTGAAATGCTATTTGTAGCCTTTTATGTCAAAATGTGTATATTTGATTCTAAACATGTAATGTATACATGAGTACACTCTTTTCAATGTATTTGACATGTATGAGATGAGGCCGGAGGCCAATGACATGTATATTGCATTCTATGTAATTTCTAATTTCATGAAATATTGAGAAAATATTGAAAAATGCTACGTCATTGCTTCATAACTTTTGCATCGGGTGTGGGAATTTCATTTTTATTCTTTCATAGGGTCTTATAAATTTGTTTGGAGTGTGGCCAAGGGCCAAACGGTAATTTGAAATCATTTGATAATTTTGGTTTTCAAATTTTCCTTTTCTTGTTCATTTTTGCCTTTTTACCCGTTGGGGGGTCGGATTTTGCATCGGTGGTATTTTTAAGTCATGGACCATTGTAGCACGTCTTAATAGGTAAGTTACGTTTGCGTGCATGGTTGTTTTCAAGAAAAACCTCATCCTTGGTGATTTGAGCTTCCTATGGACTCATTTCGAATTTTTATTGCATAATCTGGTTTAGGGGCACTTTGGGGTTTTCCTTCGGGAAATAATTTCCAATCTTCATATGGTCGCTTAGAAAACGTGATTTTAGGGGGGCTTTCTTTTTCGTATTTTTTCAGAAAATGTCGTCTTGGCATCGGAAACCGCTTACGAAGTTCAGTTCTCAGTTTTTCAATTTAGCAGCTTTATGGACCTCTCTACCAGAATTCTTGGAGGGGAATTTCGGGCATTATATATTGCATTTTTTTTTTAATTCCTTCGTGAGTCGCGTACAAAACTCAATTTTGAGGGGGGTTTCTTCTTTGTGTTTTTGCAAAAAAAATTCATCTAGGCCTCCAAATTCAGCCTCTGTTCTGGATTTTTCTGAAAAAAAACCACATAGCAGCTTTATGGCTGCTGCTGCTAGCCGTGTGTGCACCTGGCGCGCGCGCAGCGTGCATGGGCGCGCACATGGGCGTGCGCATGGGGCTGTCATGGCCCCTCTTTGGGCTACCGCGACATCAATTCTTCTTGTGGGCTTTTCTCCTTCGTCCGGACTCTGATTCAAGTGAATTTTTTTTTTAACTTGATTAATTTTTCGCTGTCTTTCCAACGGTGTGCTCGGTTGCACCCGGATATTCATGGATAATTACCAGTTTACCCTTTTAGCCTTACGTGCTCGTTTTTCTTCGTCATGCCGTTTCTCCTTCGTTCGGACTCTGAATCATGTGATTATTGAGTCCATCATGATTAGTTTTTCATTGTCTTTCCAGCGGTGTGCTCGGTGGCACCCGAATCCATTTTTCAGAAATGACCATTTTGCCCCCAGGGGCTTATTCGTCATATTTCTTTTTTTTTTCTTTCGCGTCAGTTCTCATTGAGTTCCACGACCTCATGGAAGGTCATCAGAGTGTCTTAGAGGTGTGTTGTGCCTTGGTAGACAGTTGTCTTGTTTCTTGCTTCCGCATCTGGATCCATTATCGGGTTAATCTTGGGTTCATCATTGTAGTACCGGGTTGAATCAAAACCCGTGTCGTTATAATAACTATGGAATGCAGCCAATGCAGAAAACACAGGCATTGGACATATATAAGATAGCATAGAACACAAAAGATGGTGTGTGATGTGTATATGCAAATCTGTGATGTTCGATCGATCAGAAAAATGTGAGATCGATCCAAGTTGGATCGATCAAGGATAAATGAGATCGATCATTCTCCGATCTATCAAAGAAAGCTTTGATCGATCGAACTGCTATGAGAAATTTGAAAAGTCACAGATCTATAACGTGGATGGCACGGGGGCCTCTCGAGCAAGCTCATGGGCCCTCTCACACATCAACAACACGATTTTGGTCACTTATCTTGGCACATGACCCCCAAAATCAAATTCGGAATAAAAAATATATAAATATATATATACATATATATGCACATGCTTTAAAACTTCATATTTGGCAAGGAATCTAAGATGGAAGCTCATATCTAGCATGGAAAGTTCACAATATGGAGATTAAGCTTCGGAATCGAAATGAAAATTATGAAACTTACCAAATCTAGAGAGAATGGAAGACGAAGGAGAGATGTTGAGGTCGGAGGTGGATGAATGAGTTTCAAAGCTCTAGAAACTAGTCGGAGGTTCGCCGGAGGTTAAGAAGATGGTTTGCAGCGGCGGGGGAGAGATGAGGGTCTGAGATGGATAGCCAAATCGATAAAAATGACCCTAGGGCTTTATTTTTAAAAACGATCTCCAATATGATAGATCGATCTGAGAAGAACTCAGATCGATCAAAAATAGATCGATCTGAATGGAACTCGGATTGATCTAAGCTCGTAAAACAACAAATATTTTTGAAATTTTTGAATTTTTGAAGATTAAAAATTAAAATTAAAAATATTTTTGGATTTTGATAATAAAATAAAATAAAAATATTTTTTTGGATTTTGAAAATTTTAAAATGAAAATAAAATAAAATGAGCTTAAAAAATAAAATAAAAGTAAAAATTAAAATAGAAATCTTTTTGGAGTTTTTAAGAATAAAATAAAAATTCAAAATATTTTTGTATTTTTGACAAAATTTTTTAGATTCTAAAATTTAAAATTCAAAATGCAATCAAAGTCAACAGTGAACAAGGGACACAGATCGATCAATCCAAGATCGATCTAGAAGATTCTTTGATCGATTGAACATATAAAAACCTGCATACAAGTTCGAACGATGCACAGAGAGCTCATTTTCATGGGTTTCAAAAAAATTTCTAAGTGTGGAATGAAGATCGATCCAAGAAGAAGTTGGATAGATCTTGGAACTTTTAGATCGATCAGAAACCATTTTCGAACGATACACAGAGAGCTGGTTTATGTAGAGATTTTTCGCACGATGGAACAGAGAGGTGATTGGATGCAGAAAAGAAGTTCGATCGATCAAACCTCTTCTGAGATCGATCGAACAGGCACAAAATGCTTAATTTCATAATGAAAGTGCATGCAAACTTAATCACAGTTCCTAGCCATGTGTATGAACCCAATTATATCTAGACGTTGCAAGAAATGAAAGGTAAAATAGAAATGAGGGAGGAATAGGGTTGTAAATCCTACGAAATGCACTAGTCTTTAACGTCTCTAGCAAGACATTGGGCTCTTTTAGGCCGGATCAAAGATCTTGTGATGCATCCCCTCCTTAATGGGGTGAATGATATTTTGAACCCTACCCAACAAATTGTTCCTTTGAGAACTTGTTGGATTTGATTCAAAAGGAATTGATGGTCCTTTATCAATGTAATCCTTGGGCTTCCATGCCCTTTCAAAATGAGGTTTAGAAACAACATTTCTTGGATTCAAGTTAGAAGATGAACTTTTTGAGATTTCATGTTCAAGCAAAGACTCGACTATTTCAAATTCATTGTTAAGACATTTTTCCACAACACTTACTTCTTCATGCTTGTTAATTGAATTCGGGGTTGGATTGAAAATATTCAACTTCACTTTCATGTGGCCAAATGAGATTTTCATTATCCCCGTCCTACAATTGATGTTGGCATTTGCGGTTGCCAATAAAGGATGGTCAAGGATAATGGGAATTTGGCTCTTGGGATTTGGAACCGATTCCGTGTCAATGACAACGAAATTAACCGGGAAGAAGAATTTATCAATTTTAATCAACGCATCCTCAATGATACCCCGGGGCTTTTTGATGGATCGGTCGGTAAGTTGTAAGCCCAATTTGACATATACCGAATATGGAATAAGGTTAACAATTGCTTCTAAATCAAGGAAAGCCCGATTAATAACATGGTCACCAATGACACAAGAAGTAGTAGGTGAACCGGGGTCCTTAAATTTTGGGAGAGTGTTATGTTGCAAAATGGAGCTCACTTGCTCGGTCAAGACCACTTTTCTAGGTGCTTGGCTTTTGTTCTTCCTCTTTTGGGTGCAAAGATCTTTCAAGAACTTGGCATAAGCCGGAATTTGCTTTATTACATCCAAAAGTGGAAGATTAATCTTCATTTGCCTAAACATATCAATGATTTTATTCATTTTGGTCTTTTGTTTTTCAATAGAAATGGATCCTTTTAAGGCATTCGGAAATGGAGCTCTTGGCTCAAAGTGTTTTTCAAAAACCTTCTTTGAAGCATTTTCAACACAATAATTTTTTAAATCATTTTTCAAATCCTTTTTCAAATCACCTTTCAAGTCATTTTGCATCACTTTCTCATCAAGATGATCATGCACATGCAATGAAGGAGGAATAAAATGTGAAACGTGACGGGTGTCAACTTTTGGTTGCACCGGTTCACTCTCTTCATTGGACGTACCTACTTGGTTGTCCACAGTCTTCCCACTTCTCAAGGTTGTCACCGCATTGACATGTTCAATTGTGTGACCTTCCGATGAGGAATGCATCTCCACAACGCATTATTGCTTTGGTGGGGCATTCAAAGGCATTTTCCCTTTTTCTCTAGCATTTAAGGTACTACTTGGGTTTCTAGCTTAGCAATGGATTGAGAATGGGAATAAAGCAATTGAGTGTTCACCTTAGAGTGCCTAAAGCAGTTAACACTTTCTCTTCAAAAGCGAGACTCCTAGAATTTCCTTGAGAATAAGATGGTTGATTAGGAAAATGAGAATTTGAGAATTGATCGCCATGTGATTGATATAATGATGATGTAAAACCTTGGGAACCTTGGCTTTGCATTGGAGGTGGAACATACTTCCCTTGAAAACCACCTTGGGGAGGGTTTGAGCCTTCCCCTTGGCTTTTCCAAGAGAAGTTCGGGTGGTTCTTCCAACTTGGATTGTAATGAGTGCCATAAGGATTATTCCCGTGATTAACAAATGCGGCATTAACTTATTCATGATGCTCACTTTACACATGTCCATTGGGACAATTGGAAGTAGAATGTAAAACACTTAAACAGGTCATGTATGTTTCATTAGATGAATGATGAATAAGATTAGGGGAGGAAGACATTTGATTTGCCGAATTTTGGTTGATAAAAAATTGATCAAACCTTTGAGATAGGGATTTAATTTCGGCGGCTATGTCAATTGAATTGTCATCTTGATATAAGCCAACATTCTTCCTTCTACCTGAATTTCTACCATTTTTGGAAAACAAGGATCGATGCATTGAATTTTCACTCATGCTTTCATAAAGATGCCACACATCATCCTCATGCCTATCAATGTAAGAGCCACCTATAGAAGCATCAACCATTCCTTTAAAATTGTCCGACAACCCTTCAAAGAAACATTGAACCAATTGCCATTTAGGTATGTAATGGTGTGGACACTTCCTAAGCAAGTCATTGAGGCACTCCCATGCCTCATGAAACGTTACCCAATCCCCGTGTGAAAACTCTCGAATTGAGGTTCTCATGGCATTGGTCTTTCAAACAGGATAGTACTTTCTCCAGAACTCTTGTTGCATTTCTGCCCAATAAGTTATCGAAAAAGGCCTAAGATTGTCGAACCAATATTTTGCCTTGTCTTTAAGGGTAAAAGGAAAAAGTTTAAGTCTTAAAACCTCTTCCGGCATGTCCGTGTATTTCACAGTGGAACATACGTAAAGAAACTCATCCAAATACTTGTAAGGTTATTCACTTGGAAGTCTATTGTAATACCCCGTATTTTAAAAAGGGCTTATTTAAATTAAATTAAATTATTTCTGTATATTTAATATGATAGTTATTCATCTATTATTGTGTATGTTAATGTATTAAATTAAATTAATTTAATTGCGCATGTATTCATATTTTATATTTTTATTTATTGGTAAGGCTTGTATTAAGCAGTATTAGTTACTTAAAGTAGTATATTCATATGGTAAAGTATGATTAGGATTGTAATGTATTCTTATGTAAATAAAAAAATAATAATAATAATAATAATAGTTATAATAATAATAATAGTATTAAATCATAATGTCATGATGAAATTAGAGATTAGGATAGGATTTCATTAATGTTTATGGGTAGACTTGAAGCCATATGGTTAGGAATGTGGTTACATGACTTGAAGCCATATGGTTGGGAATGTGGTTAGTTAAATGTAAAATTAGATTTTTGTAATATTTATATTATATAAATTGTATATATATTAGTTAGCCAACTTACCCTTAAGGCAACTCACGTAAGTAGAAAAGAAAGAATAACAGTGAGCAATTGTTGAAGAGTGAAAGGAAAAGAGAGAGAGAAAGAAGCTTGGACTGGTGTAGGCGATTTTACCCGACTACGCGCAACCGGCGGATTTATTTTAAATCCATAAGGCAAGTTATTATCTACTTTTCCCCTTTGAATCCATAAATTAATTGTTTAGATTATTTAAATAATTATAGAACATAGAGATCATGCTAGGAACTTTATTAAATTAATTTTTAGTTTATTAAAGAAAGGAAATTTTAAGTATTAAAGGTGGTAGATAATTATTTTATGGCCTATGTAATCAAAATATAGCTAAAAATAATTATTATGGCCTTTGGGATTTTTTTAGAATTTTCTAGAATTTTCCGGTAAGTTTCTGCAATTTCCGGCGAGTTTTCCGGTCGCCGGCAATGGGGGAGATGACCGGAGTGATCCGGTGTGATGCGGCGTACTGCAGGTTGGTGTGCGCGCACATCCTGGCCATTGGGAGTGTTAGATTGATCCGGTGCATCGCGGTCCATATTAGCGCGATACACCCGGATCAATAACCGTTGGATTAGGTGTAAGATGATAGATGGATCCGGTGTAGCGCGCCTGCAGCAAAGCACATGCAACCAACGAATTAGGATCCGCCATGTCTGCAGGAGCCTTCAACGCGCGCGTGGAAGCGCATGCGCGCGCGTGGACGATGCCACACGCGCGTGGGAAACCTAGGGCTGCGCGTGGGGAACCTCTGGGAGGCGCGTGGGGGTGCGTGTAGGACCCCTGCAGCTACTGGAAATGACCAGAATACCCCTAGGGCCTATTTTGTAAATTCCAGAACCTTAAACTATGTTTTTAGGGCCGGTGTCGGTATTTACGGGTTTAACGGGCCACGAAATTATTATTTTATTACCCGTTAATTATTATTATGGCCGATTAATATTTCCAAACATTAATTGCCCCGTTTACAGTATGGATCGCTATTAAATGAATGTGATTAATTTAATAACACCGTCATATACTAATTGTGTTATTAAATGGTATTTAATCGTTAATGTTACGATTCCATGGTTAGTCATGTAAATTATCCATTATATAATATGGGATGTTTATACTGTTAATCATATATAAACCATGATTATTATGCTATGTGCATTTCAGAAAATAAATGGACTGTTTAAATTATGTCACATTTATATTATATGGATGTGTTGCCATATAGAACCATGTGAGCTGGTTAATAAGTTTAGACTCATTTATACCTTATGCATTCGTTGCAATAGACAGATGTGTGGCTATCGGGGTATGTGGTTCAATATTATTGGCATGTGTTGCCTAATTAACATACTCGGTATATTTATTAATATTGTTGGCATGTGTTGCCTAATTGATATGCTAAGTATATTCATTTGTACATGGAGATGCGTTACTACTGTGTAGTCTTTACAGTATGTGTTGTCAGTACCTTGTACCATGTATAATAGCTGATTTCCCGGGTAGGGAAAGGAGACACTTAACCACCTAGTGTGAGTCTAAGTGATCACCGTCTATTCTGGTTGAGGTCATATTATACATTGGGTAGTTCCCTTAGGATGTATACAGATATAGTACTCATCCATAATGATTAATTTATTTGATTCTCTGATTTGGGTCATAGTAGAGAGGACTTGCTCGTGGGGTTGACCCACCATTGTTGTTATTTCAGGATACGGTCAGTACCCGTTCCAAGGTTGAGGTTAGCAGTGTGGGACCACCATCCGAACTCATCTACTCTTACGATCCAGTTCAGGGTAGAAGTTTTATGTGTTACTTCAATTTCAGTTTTATTTACTTTTGACGTTGAACTCTCAGGTTTATATTTAGGGATCCTTGACATAGGATTTCCAAGTTATAATGGAGTACTGTATTAAATAAAGGATGGATGGATGTTGTATTATTTAGTGTTCCTTTCCTGTCTAAATTCTTTTATTATTATCATTTTGTATTCCATGTTTGTATGTTGCCAATTGTTTTTGATCTCCCTCGTTTTTCGTGTATAAGCCTGATCAACTTATGCGTGGAAATTGTGGGGGTGTCACAGTTGGTATCAGAGCATTCCAGGTTCGAGTGTCTTAGGGATCTGTGATTACTATACTTCCGCGATGTGTATTCTGATAATTAGAGCCTAAGTATTAGGGTTCTTTGTATTCTTTTAGTCGGTCCATTATAATGTACTGACGTTAGATTTTTCTGAATCCAAAAGAAGGATGTCTCGGCGTGGGACAAGGAATGGGAACCGTCATCGCAGTATTTCCCCAACTCAAAATGAGAATCAGGAATTTTCCCCTCAAGTTGCTGATATTATTGCACGAGCTGTAGCAGCAGGAGTAGCATCTGCTCTACGAAACCAGCAACCTCCTCCAATAGTACCTGTTCCTGAACCAGTGGCACAACCAATGTCATGGGATAAAACTCGTCACTCGTTTATCAGAGGGAATCCACCATCGTTTGCGGGGTCTACAGATGTCTTGTTAGCATATCAGTGGAAACAGGAGAGCGAGCGTCATCTTCGGATGGTAATCTGTACCGAAGTGCAGAAACAGATGCTAGCTACGTTTATGCTGATAGGCAATGCATTGCAGTGGTGGGAGTCTATTACTACTGTCGAAGCGAGGACCAGATTGACTTATGCTGAATTTCAGACTCGCTTTGATGACAAGTATTTTCCTATGTCAGTAAGATCAGTGATGAAGACTGAATTTCTGGATCTGCAACAGGAGGATATGACTGTGGTTGAGTATGAACAGAAGTTCATTAATTTGTCATTATTTGCACCAGAGGAGGTCAATACGGAAGAAAAGAAGAGAGACTGCTTTGTTAAGGGGTTGATATGGCCGATTAAAGTGGTGATCATAGGTAGTCCTGCATATGCTACTTATATCCAGGTGGTTAATGCCGCTTTACAGCACTGCCAGATGAGAGGTGATTACCGGAAGTCCAAGGGAGATAAGCGGGCTAACCGAGACTACCAGACAGTGGAGAAAGGAAGCAGCAGTGGTACCAAGTCCAATGATCGGGGCAGATTTCAAGGACATTAACCTTGGAAGAAAAACAAAGGAAACCCAGATGTGCAGAGGGATGGAGTCCCTAATCAGGGTAGACAAGGTAGGGTACCTCAGACCGGACAGGAACAGTTTTTGGGAAATCAACAGAGGAGGCAGGCAGGTCCTTTTACAGGACGTTGTTATCACTGTAGAGAGATTGGGCATCCGGCCAAGATGTGTCCCAAAGCTAAGCAGGGACAGTATGGGCAGCCGAGACCTAATCAGCTATTACCTCTACCGGCCCTACCGATGCCACATGGGCAAGTTCAGAATTTTTCGGCACTTCCAGCACCACCATTTCCTCCGGGACAACCTCCACAGCAGTTGCATCATGGCAGAGTTTATAACTTCATGCCACATAATGCGCAGGCTCCTCAGGCTATTGAGGGTATGTTTTCTATACATGGTAGAACTGCTCGTATACTGTTTGACACTGGTGCATCACATTCTTTTGTGTCTAGATCTTTTGTTATCTTATCTGGTATGATGACTCAGTTATGTGACCAACCTCTTAATATTTATACACCATTGGGAGTCGGCGCAATTTTACGAGAGTGTAGCGGTGATATCCTTATAGATATGGGCCGGCTTCTTGCAAATTTGTTAGTGTTAGATATGCATTCGTATGATGTTATACTTGGGATGGACTGGTTATCTCAGTACCATGCTCAGGTTAACTGTTACGAAAAGACTATTGTATTTGCTATACCAGGACAGGAGATGTATCTTCTTGTTGTACCACAACCTGATAGAGGGCCTAGCACTTATTTATTCGTTCTTGAGGAGCACTCACAGGAAGCGACTGCGGTATCTCTTGACAGTATCCCGGTAGTACAGGAATTCTAGGATGTATTCCAGGAAATTCCAGGCTTGCCACCGAGTCGAGAGATAGACTTCGTCATTGATTTAGCTCCAGGCACTACGCCTATTGCTAAGGCGCCGTACAGAATGGCACCAGTGGAGATGCGAGAGTTGAAAGATCAAATTCAGCAATTGCTCAGCCAGGGATTTATTCGCAGGAGTACTTCACCATGGGGAGCACCAGTATTGTTTATTAAGAAGAAGGATGGATCTCTTCGTCTTTGTATTGATTACAAAGAATTAAATAAGGTCACTATTCGCAACAAGTACCCGTTGCCCAAAATTGATGACCTGTTCGATCAGTTGAAGGGAGCTACTTACTTCTCAAAGATCGATTTGAGGTCTGGTTATCATCAGCTACGAGTCAGAGAACAAGATGTTCCAAAGACAGCCTTTCTCACAAGGTACAGATCCTATGAGTTTCGTGTTATGCCTTTCGGTTTAACTAATGCCCCAGCTGTCTTTATGGACTTGATGAATAGAGTATTCAGAGAATACTTAGATCAGTTTGTCATTGTTTTCATCGATGATATTCTGGTTTACTCTAAGTCGGAGAGGGACCATGCCAGACATTTACGCGCCGGCATGCAGACACTTCGAGAACATCAGTTGTTTGCGAAGTTTGAGAAGTGTGAATTTTGGCAGAAAAAGGTCAAATTTCTGGGCCATGTAGTGTCAGAAGAAGGATTAGCAGTAGATCCAGCCAAGGTTGCGGCAGTTATGGAATGGGGACAGCCTACCTCACCGACAGAGATTCGCAGTTTTCTGGGATTAGCAGGGTATTATCGCAGGTTCATCCAGGGATTTTCCAAAATTGCGGGTCCACTTACTCATCTGACTAAGAAGAATGTACCATTCGTATGGGATGATTCTTGTCAGACTGCTTTTGCTGAATTGAAGAGTAAGTTAACTTCTGCACCTGTCTTAGCCACACCTCAGAGTAGAATCGAGTATTTAGTATTTACCGATGCTTCTATGAAGGGTTTGGGTTGTGTGTTGATGCAAGAAGAGCGACCAGTTTCTTATGGGTCCAGGAAGCTTAAGCCTCATGAGCTTAATTACCCGACTCACGATCTAGAGCTCGTAGCAGTGGTTCTTGCCTTGCGTATTTGGAGGCATTATCTTTTGGGAGAGACTTTTCGATTGTTTAGTGATCATAAGAGTCTACAATATTTGTTCACATAGAGGGAACTGAATATGAGACAGCGCAGATGGTTAGAGTTCGTGAAAGACTATCACTTCTCTATTCAGTATCATCCAGGGAAAGCGAATGTTATAGCAGACGCACTCAGTCGCCGACCCTATGTCAGCCTTTCAGCTTTGTTTGCAATAGAGTGGGATGCTTTGAAGACTGTTGATGAGTTAGCAGACGCTTTTATGGCATGTGTGGTAGTAACTCCTTCTATCATTCATCAGGTCATTCAAGCGCAACTCTCAGATCAACAGTGTATTGATCGGGTTTCGGAGTTAGCCTCCGGAGATGTTCCTTTTTATTCTATGGGGACTGATGGAGGATTGAGGTACAAGGGACGTTTAATTGTGCCTTCAGCTGATAATTTGAGAAATGTTGTGATGAGAGAGACACACACTTCTCAGTTCTCTGTACATCCAGGGGGAGACAAGATGTATCAGGACATGAAACGCCAGTTTTAGTGGGCCGGCATGAAGAGAGATATAGCTATCTTTGTCTCTAAATGTAGCACCTGTCAGATGATTAAGATTGATCATCAGAGACTGCCAGGATCGCTACAGCCACTTCCCATACCAGAGTGGAAATGGGAGAGTATTTCTATGGACTTTATAGAGGGATTACCTACTTCGCATCATAATCATAACTCTATTTGGGTCATTGTTGATAGATTGACCAAGTCCGCTCATTTTCTGCCTGTTCGTTCAAACTTTACGTCAGAACAGTATGCTAAGCTTTATATTGCAGAAATGGTGAAACTTCATGGCGTACCATTGTCCATCATATCAGATAGAGATTCGAATTTTGTATCAGGATTTTGGAGGAGCTTTCAACAGGCTTTGGGTACAGAACTTTATCTTAGCACTGCTTATCATCCTCAAACAGATGGACAGACTGAGTGAGTTAATAAGATTTTAGAAGACATGTTGCGGGCATGTGTTCTTGATTTTAAGGGCAATTGGGAGGAATATTTGCCGCTGTCAGAGTTTGCTTATAACAATAGTTATCAGAAAACTATTGGCATGGCACCATTTGAGGCTTTGTACGGTAGACCGTGTAGGTCTCCTGTCTGTTGGCTTGGAGTTGGTGAGAACAGCTTTTTGGGTCCTGAATTTATTAAGGACACGTCAGAAAAGATCGCTATCATTAGGGATCGGATGCGTACAGCTCAAAGTAGACAGAAAAGTTATGCTGACCGTCGAACTCGTGTTTTGGAGTTTAAGGTTGGTGATCAGGTTTTGCTTAAGGTTTCTCCCATGAAGGGAGTAATGCGGTTTAGGTCAAAGGGTAAGTTATCGGCTCGTTTTGTGGGTCCTTTTATGATTACAGATCGGATTGGGGCAGTAGCTTATCGTCTGGCTTTACCAGATAATCTTCATAGGGTACATAATGTTTTTCATGTATCTATGTTGCGAAAATTTCTACGGGAAGAAGATCGATATCAACACATTGATGTGGGTGAAATTGAGTTGCAACCCGATGCAACCTATTTGGAACAACCTTACTGTATTCTCGATCGTAGGAATCAGATACTGCGCACGAAGACTATTCCATTAGTACGTGTACAGTGGAGTCATCATAGTGCTACAGAGTCTACTTGGGAATGGGAAGATATTATCCATGCCAAGTATCCAGAGCTTTTTATTACAGGTATGTAGTGAATTCCGGGAACGAAATTCCTTTATTAGGGGGGAAGAATGTAATACCCCATATTTTAAAAAGGGCTTATTTAAATTAAATTAAATTATTTCTGTATATTTAATGTGATAGTTATTCATCTATTATTGTGTATGTTAATGTATTAAATTAAATTAATTTAATTGTGCATGTATTCATATTTTATATTTTTATTTATTGGTAAGGCTTGTATTAAGCAGTATTAGTTACTTAAAGTAGTATATTCATATGGTAAAGTATGCTTATGATTGTAATGTATTCTTATGTAAATAAATAATAATAATAATAATAATAATAGTTATAATAATATTAATAGTATTAAATCATAATGTCATGATGAAATTAGAGATTAGGATAGGATTTCATTAATGTTTATGGGTAGACTTGAAGCCATGTGGTTAGGAATGTGGTTACATGACTTGAAGCCATATGGTTGGGAATGTGGTTAGTTAAATGTAAAATTAGATATTTGTAATATTTATATTATATAAATTGTATATATATTAGTTAGCCAACTTACCCTTAAGGGAACTCACGTAAGTAGAAAAGAAAGAATAATAGTGAGCAATTGTTGAAGAGTGAAAGGAAAAGAGAGAAAGAAAGAAGCTTGGACCGGTGTAGGCGATTTTACCCGACTACGCGCAACCGGCGGATTTATTTTAAATCCATAAGGCAAGTTATTATCTACTTTTCCCCTTTGAATCCATAAATTAATTGTTTAGATTATTTAAATAATTATAGAACATAGAGATCATGCTAGGAACTTTATTAAATTAATTTTTAGTTTATTAAAGAAAGGAAATTTTAATTATTAAAGGTGGTAGATAATTATTTTATGGCCTATGTAATCAAAATATAGCTAAAAATAATTATTATGGCCTTTGGGATTTTTTTTAGAATTTTCTAGAATTTTCCGGTAAGTTTCTGCAATTTCCGGCGACCTTCCGGCGAGTTTTCTGATCGCCGGCAATGGGGGAGATGACCGGAGTGATCCAGTGTGATGCGGCGTACTGCAGGTTGGTGTGCGCGCACATCCTGGCCATTGGGAGTGTTAGATTGATCCGGTGCATCGCGGTCCATATTAGCGCGATACACCCGGATTAATAACCGTTGGATTAGGTGTAAGATGATAGATGGATCCGGTGTAGCGCGCCTGCAGTAAAGCACATGCAACCAACGAATTAGGATCCGCCACGTCTGCAAGAGCCTTCAACGCGCGTGTGGAAGCGCGTGCGCGCGCGTGGACGATGCCACACGCGCGTGGCGGAGCATATGGGCGCGTGAGCGCGTGGGAAACCTAGGGCTGCGCGTGGGGAACCTCTGGGAGGTGCGTGGGGGTGCGTGTGGGACCCCTGCAGCTACTGGAAATGACCAGAATACCCCTAGGGCCTGTTTTGTAAATTCCAGAACCTTAAACTATGTTTTTAGGGCCGGTGTCGGTATTTACGGGTTTAACGGGCCACGAAATTATTATTTTATTACCCGTTAATTATTATTATGGCTGATTAATATTTCCAAACATTAATTGCCCCATTTACAGTATGGATCGCTATTAAATGAATGTGATTAATTTAATAACACCGTCATATACTAATTGAGTTATTAAATGGTATTTAATCATTAATGTTACGATTCCATGGTTAGTCATATAATATGGGATGTTTATACTGTTAATCATATATAAACCATGATTATTATGCTGTGTGCATTTCGGAGAATAAATGGACTGTTTAAATTATGTCGCATTTATATTATATGGATGTGTTACCATATAGAACCATGTGAGCTGGCTAATAAGTTTAGACTCATTTATACCTTATGCATTCGTTGCGATAGACAGATGTGTGGCTGTCGGGGTATGTGGTTTAATATTATTGGCATATGTTGCCTAATTAACATACTCGGTATATTTATTAATATTGTTGGCATGTGTTGCCTAATTGATATGCTCAGTATATTCATTTGTACATGGAGATGCCTTACTACTGTGTAGTCTTTACAGTATGTGTTGTCAGTACCTTGTACCATGTATAATAGCTGATTTCCCGGGTAGGGAAAGGAGACACTTAACCACCTAGTATGAGTCTATGTGATCACCGTCTATTCTGGTTGGGGTCATATTATACATTGGGTAGTTCCCTTAGGATGTATACAGATATAGTACTCATCCATAATGATTAATTTATTTGATTCTATGATTTGGGTCACTGTAGAGAGGACTTGCTCGTGGGGTTGACCCACCATTGTTGTTATTTCAGGATACGGTCAGTACCCGTTCCAAGGTTGAGGTTAGCAGTGTGGGACCACCATCCGAACTCATCTACTCTTACGATCCAGTTCAGGGTAGAAGTTTTATGTGTTACTTCAGTTTCAGTTTTATTTACTTTTGACGTTGAACTCTCAGGTTTATATTTAGGGATCCTTGACATAGGATTTCCAAGTTATAATGGAGTACTGTACTAAATAAAGGATGGATGGATGTTGTATTATTTTGTGTTCCTTTCCTGTCTAAATTCTTTTATTATTGTCATTTTGTATTCCATGCTTGTATGTTGCCAATTGTTTTTGATATCCCTCGTTTTTCGTGTATAAGCCTGATCAACTTATGCGTGGAAATTGTGGGGGTGTCACATCTATGATAATTAGGAAGCATTTGAATGGTTTGTGGTTTAATCTCATAGTGATGTTGACTAGTCATGGTCGTACTACCATCAAGCTTAAGAGTGTGCATTAAGGCGAGGGCCAAGTTTTACATTTATAAAGCCACTACTACCTTTACTAAAAATATAGTTAGGGTGAGTAGGGATCGTCCTAAGGGATTGTGGATTATGCTAGGTCGAATTGTGTTGTGGAATCGAGATTAGGGTTAGTAGGTCGAGTGATCAAGCAATGGTTGGTTGGTTGTTTAAACTAGAGAACAACTAAATTAAACTAAGTATGAATGCAATAAAGAGTAAGTAAAAGAGGGAGAGAGGTCTGGGGTTTAGAGATCACCACCAAGCAATGCATTTCTATACCATTAACAAGTGACTAATGAGGGTAAGGTGTGTTGCAATATTGGTGTGTGTGTGAAATTGGTTGGTTCAATTAGCAAGGATGACTAATTGAGCAAGTATTGTCTAAACATCATGTGAAAGGCACAATATATCAAGCAATGAAGCATATATTGTCTAAACAACATGTGAAAGGCACAATAGATCAAAACAAGTCATTAATCCTTTCATTAAGCTCACAATCCAAATACACCACAAGGTTAGAGATATATACTACTTGCATTGAAATGCATGGAACATCAAACAACAAGCATAGATTGTCCTCCCATTTAACACTACACTACAACTACACTACTAGCATGAAAATAAACTAAGAGAGAGACACAATCCATCAAGGAATAAGTATGAACCATCAAGAAAATAACAAGAACATTCCATTAAGCACTATGTTTTGACAATCTCTAGATCTATTGCATTAATACACATAGACATGCATCAATAACACAAGAAATAGAGACAAGCACATGAACATCTATTCTAGCAAACATAGACATATGGATAGAATGAAATGATCAATTGAAAGCATTAAACCATATAAATCATTGAATTAACAAGATCTATATAAATCAAAGTGTCAAAACATGTATTACAACACTAATCCCTCAATAATACACAAGATTAAGGTAAAGAAAGCATGCTTGGGGCTAACTTTAGCCCCAAGAGGATGTCTAGCCACTCATAGTGATGCTCATCCAACCCTCAAGGGCAAGCTCCATGGATGAAATCTGCTCCTTGGAAGACGAAAGGCCTCCAATGGTGTCTCTAGCCTCCTTCTTCTTTTCTTCTATACTAAAAATAGCTTCTAAAGTTACCTCTACCAAATTGCTAATCTTTTTTTTTCAAAAAGTGCATCATATTCCTTTTATAGGTAGGTCAAGTGACACACCAAATGAGCTGGGGTCGTGTAAGGCATATTCCCCAATGTGGATAAGATCAATCATTTGGATATGAACAAAGGGGTTCGATCGAGCGAAGAATGATGTTGGATCGATCGAACTTTTGGATTTCTGAATGTGAACATCATGGTTTCGATCCATCTTGAAATGCTGAGATCGATGAATGTTTGATCGATCAAACTCTGAAGTTGGATTGATCGAACTTTGCTGTTTCCCACTTTTGGCTTCTTTTTGCTTCTTTCTTTCTCCACTTTGTTCCTTTCTTTGATTAATCCCAGAATTGCTTCATTTAAGCTCTTATTTGGCTGAGTTAGCTTATTTTTGGAATAAGTGCCTGAAAATGGAAATAACACGAAATCAATCTAAAATGGCAAAGTGAGATAGATAAAGGTTCTAGAATACCCAAGCTTAACGGGTTAAAATGCGCATTTTTCAGTACTCATCACACCCCCAAACTTAAATATTGCTAGTCCCTAGCAATGAACTAGAAAGTAAAGGAATAAAATGAACAACTATATAAGTATAAACTAGAAAGCAATAAAATGATAGCACCGCTTTCGTAGGGAACACGATTGCACTTAGCATATGCAACAAGCCTTTTAAACCCCTAGGTTACCCCTAGTGGATGAATGAAGTCTCGTGAGGGTTTCCAGAAATGGTACCCACAAACATTAAGGCTCTTTCTCACTAGAGAGGCACCAATATTGCAAACAAGCATTGGGAGAAATGTGTTGATCTTATTAAAACTTTATTGTTCTAGGTGCGCTTATTCTTTTCACTCAATTTTTATTTATTTATTTTTTTTTTTTTTTTTGGGATCAAAGATGGAAGCATGGTGCAATGTGTTGATCTCTTAAGCTTTCTAGCGATTTATGAGGTCGAGCGTTAGGTAAATGACTCCCAAACCAGACGGCTTTAGGGCACTAGGTGTTCAAACACCCCTACGGACTTACAAGCTCGAATCAACTAGGCTACAAATCAAGACAACCTCCATCTAATCATTTCCCACTTCTCACCTTTTGGGAGAAGTCCTCACTTTTTATTGCTTTGGCAACTTTTTTTTTTTTTTTTTTTTTTTTTTTTTTAAGTAAGTTCAATTATTAACCTAGAGTTTAGGCCCTCCACCTTTCGGCGCGAGAAATTCAATGCTTGATGAGGCTAGAATCCCGGCTACTTAGTGAAAAGGGTTTGTTATCCACTTTTATCAAGATAAAAGCTTTCAATACACTACTAGCCCAATTGGGATATAACCAATTCAATAATCAACAAAGCATGTACCCCACAAATGAATGCTAGTGTGCGCCGAAGCTAGTGTAGAATACTAGAGTGAATCTCAAAACAATCACAAAATCAGGATGATGTGGACCACAAGAGCAAGCAAGATATCAATCTTTCGAAAAATTTACTCCTAAATGGCATTCAAAGGGCATACAAGGAGTATTGGACTCTCAAGTCGAGCAATTTTTAAATTTTAAGTAATATAGTCCTCAAAATATCAAAATGATAGCTAGATATGGACCAATCATAGAAATATCCCTTAAATACACTAGTCATGCTCAAAATTTTGAATTAAAAGCTAACACTGCAAAGCACCATTCCCTCCAAACTTAAATGGCACAATGTCCTCTATGTGCAAAGAGAACAAAGGAAAGAGTATACCAGTGCAACTAAGGCATAGAATGATCGGGACTTGAAGTATCCGAAGTGGGTGGCATGCCCCCCCCAAACTTGGGATTAACTGTGGTCCTGAAAATTGGCACTTGAAAAAACTCATCAGATAACAAAATGGGATAATCAGTGCACAGTGGACATGCAAGTGTAAATGGGATAAACAGATAAAGAAATGAGAGAGGTATAAGGGTGGTCCTAAAAAATCGGGTAGCACTCTCTCACTGAAGTTACTGTGATGGACCTGATGGAGTTAAATGGATAAATGTAAGAACATAATCATATGACATCCATAATAAAAGCATGGATAAATGAAATAAAGTACTGGTACATGAAAAGATCTAAGCGACAAATTGGCTGCAAAAATGATATATAGTATCAAAAATAAAGTATCAAAGATAGAGAAGGATCATAAAAAGATAGAAAGAGCTCAGGATGATGAGGTAGGATGGGCAGGTCGTGCTCCGCGGATATCTCTGGATAGATCTCGGAACATAGCCGTGACATCTGTGCAGAAGGTAGCAAAATCAGCTCTGTGGGCCATAAGATCAGCTTGCATAGCAACAACAGCATCCTCAAGAGTCTGCAGGCATACTCCAAAGCCAGGGGTCTGATCTAGAGACTCGTGTGCCACGATTAGCTGCGTATATCTGGGCAATGGCCGGTCGAGCTGGCGAGCTGGCTGAGCTGGCTGAGGTGGTGGAGATGGTGATGGGGTGTGCTCAGCCTCGGCCTGATCCGGAGATGGAGACGGTTACGGTGTAAACTCAGCCTGAGCCTGAGATGTAGAAGCAATATGCTCATCCTTAGCTATATGAGAAGGTTCTGCTAGCTCGGCTATCCTGTGCTGGATACATCTCTGTGATCTCGTAGGTCCGTGTTGCCTATTGGCAACAGTCTTCCTCTTAACCATGGCCTGCAAAAAGGAAAAGAAACACTTGCAATGGAAGTTAGTGCCAGAATAAAGAATTGAAAGCACAATATAGACACATGTATGTCAAGCAAGATAGACATAACAGAAATGACATGAATCTAAGCAAGTGATAAGATATGAATCATGCTAAGCAATATAAGTATGAAATGCATCCAATGTGGAATATCACAGGCATTGGGCATAAATAAGATAGCATGAACACAAGATATGATGAATGAAGTGTATATGTGGGATCTGTGAAATCCGATCGATCATAAAAAGAAGTGTGATCGATCACAAAAGTTGGATCGATCGAAAGTAAGTGAGATCGATCTCACAACTTTGATCGATCTGAGAAATTAAAAAGGATAAGTTCGATCGATCTCTCAAGATCGATCTGAGATAGAAGTTCGATCGATCGAACTGTGTGAAGATGAGAACTGAAATGTCACAGATATGTGACTGTGGAAGCACGGGGCCCACATGAACGTGTTCATGGGCCCTTCAACACATCAAATCAATAAATATAGTCACCCAAACACGGCCCATACTCCGAAATCGAATCAAAATATCCAAATATATATACACATATATACATATTTATATACATATATGTAACATGCTTCAAAGCTCATCAATAATGGAGATTCATCATATATAAAGCATGGATTCAAGCTATAAAGCATGTATGCATGAAATCGAAGCTTAAATCACAAAGTGGATCATGGATCTCACCTCAAAACGAAGAGAGAAAAGATGAGATGCGAAGGGGGTGAATCCGAGAAGAGAGAGAGAGAGTGATGCTCACTGGATCTCGCCGGAAATGGAAGATATGAGTAGGTGCAGCGGCGGCGACGAGAGAAAGAAGGGGGCTAGGGTTTGAAGAGAGGGTTGGATCGATTTATGTAATCGATCTTGAAAATCCTCGGATCTCTTTTTAAAAACATTCCCCGATTAGTTCGATCGATCGAACCTCAACTGAGATCGATCGAACTTTCTCTCTCTTTTTTTTTTTTCTTTTTTTTTTTTTGAATTAAAAACTAAAATTAAAAATTAAAGATTAAAAATTAAAATTGAAGAATAGAAAATATTTTTGGAATTTTTGAAAAATAAGAATAAAAATATTTTTGGATTTTAAAAATTGAAAAAGTCAAAACAAAGCCAAACAATGAAATGGAAAACTGAGATCGATCAGAACAAGAATTCGATCGATCAGACAGAGAGCAAAAATATGCAGGTTTTTGGTTCAAAAAATTTGGCTAAGTGTTGGACCATGAGATCGATCGAACTTGAATATTCGATCGATCTGACAGAGAGGTGATTTGGATGCAGGTTCTGCAAGCTCAAAAATATTCTAAGTGTCAAACCTCAAGATCGATCGAAAAGATAGTTGGATCGATCGAAGCTCCTATGATTGATCTGAGATATTTTTGATCGATCAGACAGAGAACAAAAATATACAGGTTGGATGCAGGTCGAAATTTTTTTTTCTAAGTATTGGCTGCAGATGGGAGTTCGATCAATCGAAATCCAGAGTTTGATCAATCGAATTCATGCAGAATGCTAAAAAATGACATGAAAGCTCATGCAATCCTCACCAAAGTTCCTTTTAATGCATGTGAACTAAAAACAAGTATCTAGACTTCGCAATAAATGAAATTTAAAACAGAAATGGGGGAGGAATAGGGTTTTGACACCCTACAACTGCTATTTGCTAGTTTTTAACGTCTCTAGCAAGACATTAGGCTCTTTTAGCCCAGATCAAAGATCTTGTTGCTCATCCCCTCCTTGACGGGGTGATAGATATCTTGAGCTCCACCCAACAAATGGTTCTTGGAAGAACTTGTTGGATCAAACTCAAAAGAAGGTTTAGTTCCCTTGTCAATGCAATCAACATTTTTGGGCTTCCATGCCCTTTCAAAGCAAGAATTTGAAACAATGGTCTTAGAATGCAATGTTGAAGATGGTCCCTTTGAAATTTTAGTCTTACTTAAAAGTTCAATTTCTTCACATGGTTGATCAGGACATTTTTCTACAACATTAATCTCTCCTTCATACTTGTCAAATGTGTTAGGGGTTGGGTTAAATATATTCAACTTCACTTTCATGTGGCCAAAAAAGATCTTCATTACCCCCGTCCTACAA
Organism: Cornus florida; assembly: GCF_030987335.1. NCBI lineage: Eukaryota > Viridiplantae > Streptophyta > Magnoliopsida > Cornales > Cornaceae > Cornus > Cornus florida. The sequence continues at coordinate 48,793,509 of NW_026775571.1, forward strand.
TTGATGTTGGCATTTGAGGTTGCCAAGAAGAGATGGCCAAGGATAACGGGAATTTGGCTCTTAGGATTTGAAACCGGTTCTGTGTCAATGACAACAAAATCAACTAGGAAGAAGAATTTATCAATCTTAATCAAAACGTCTTCAATGATACCCCTAGGCTTCTTAATGGATCGGTCGGCAACTTGTAAACTACCTGTAATACCCCTAATTTCAAAAGAATAGTCCTAGTATTTAATTTATTATTTTAATTGAATTTTTAATTATTTAATTGTTTAATTGTTTATTTGTTAATTTAATTGAATTATGTGATTTATTTATTTATTTTATTATTAATTATTTGTTTTATTGTTAATTGTATTATTAAAGTTTTAATTATTTATGTGCTTAGGTGGTGTTGTATTTTAAATGCAAATTAACTGTTTTAAATTATTAGGGTTTTGTTTAAATTCATTGTGTCTAGGATTTGAGCCGACACATATAGTTGGTTTAGGATTTAATTTAAGGTTTCAAATAAAGCCTATAAATACATAAGTATACCTCTGCCAAGGGTTTTGCAAACCCTATTCAGCCTATTCACGAATACTGTGAGACGGAGAGTTATAGAGAGGAATACAGAGAGCAACAGAGAGGGAACTTTGAGGGTTAATAGAGAGGCTCAAGGAGGAAGGAGTGGATTGTTTCTGGGTTGACCAAAGGACCGGAGGAGTAGATCTGCTGTTTAAGACACTAACGGAAAGTGCAGAGACGTGGATTAAAGTTTCAAATCTGAAACTCAAAGGCAAGTTTTTGTTCTTGCTCTTTCCCTTTAATTCGTGTTTTGTGCATGCCTAGATAGACTCCAGGAGTTTAATTAATGCTAAAACAGATTAATTATGCATGCTTAATCAAATTAAAATAGAGGGTTGCAAAGTTATACATACTTGTTCATGTTTTATTTAGTTTTGTGATCTTTATGCATAATTGTTGTTTAAGATGAATCTTTGCATGTTAAAATACTTAAAACAATTTAGTATAAACGTATGGGATGTAGGTTGAAGCTTAGAGGCCTTAACAATGGAGTTCTGGGGCTTACAGGGATTGAACGGACGAAGAAGACGGCTTCAGCATCAACTTAGCCGACTCAGTTGGGAACTAACCGACTAAGTTAGGAACTTAGCCTGCTCAGTTGGCAATTGAGCCGACTAAGTTGGGCTGCGACCTGGATTTTAATTTTAATTGCCCAGAATTGTTTTGAAACCTATTTTAATTAAATCTAATAGGTTAAATGGACTATGGAAGGTTATAGAGTGCATAATACACCTCTTAGGCCTAAGGAATTTGACAATACGGATATATAAATAATTTTTATAAATTATTTAAAGGATGAATCAGTATAAAAGCATACAACTTAGCATACTGATAAAGGATGGAAGGAACCAAATTGCTTAGCTTAATTTTGAGCAACATAATGGATTATAATAAGATTATAAATCTTATATTGGATGCATAATAGATCATTTTATGTTTAAGGTTTGAACTATGCATGCTCTGGATGATAATTGTTGGAATATCAGATTCTCTTATACAATTACATGGATTAATGCTGGGATTTATATTGCTGAAATATTAAATACTTTTCTGAAATGATATGGATAATGGTTTGGATTGTAAATTACTAGCTTACTATGCATGTGTTGTAATTTACAAGGATATGGAGGATTGTATGCACCGGTATGGGATGGTGACATACTAGGGATGGTTTAGCTCAAAACGCTTAAACCTAACCTATCGGATTAAAGAAATGGATTGAAAAATATTGAATCCTAAATGTGACTAAGTCAGATCAACTACGACTAAGTTGAGTGGCTTCCTGGATTAATGGATGGTAGTTAAGTCATATCAACTGAATAAATTACGTGACTAACTAGTGTGTAGATGTATGTCAGCTTAATGAAATATTGAATGACTTACCCTGGTTTTGGACAGACTTTATATATATGTTTATGGTACCACGAGATGAGCTTGAGTCTCAGACTCGTTGGTTAGGATGCATATATGCAGTGGATGCATAGCTGGTTATAGTAGGATGAGGTGTACCCTGTTAGGTCTAGGTACTCATGCCCACCTTTGGGTGCGTTTTCGCATGTTGCCTTCTATTCAGGTTCAGACCCCTACTGTAGTCCAGTGAATGTCCCATAGTGTGGATATATATACATATATGGACTACTCTAGATATTGTTAAGTCTTCTTAGGATGGATCTGCATATCGGATTACTGTTTGGACTGTAGTAGATCAGGACTTGCAAGTGGGCCTGACCCACTCCTTTATTTTTCTAGGTATTCGTCAATTCCAGGGTTACAGCTTGGTCGTGCAGAGCAAATACAAACACTCATTCCTCCGACTATGTAGGACTACTCTCTATGTTTAGCTTTATGTTTCATTGCAGTTATTTCAGTTTCAGTTTGGGATTTTATTAGGGGTCCACAGGATGGATTCCCGAGTTGTTAAACTTATAGAGTTTTAGATTATCGGATTTTAATAATTATAGTTTGAGGATTTTTAATTTAGAATTCTTTCAGCGTTATTATTTATTTTCTTAAATTCATTTTGTAATCCGTGTTCATTTTAAAATACTTTAATTGTTTGATATCCCTCGGGTGTGGGCCTGGGCCTGATCAACCCGCGTCTCGGATCCGAGGGGTACCACACTACCGACGTTGGTTTCAATTCACCTAAGCCTAGTTTGACATAAACCGAGTATGGAAGAAGGTTAACACTTGCTCCTAAGTCAAGAAGCACCCGATTAATGATATGATCACCAATGATGCATGATGTAGTTGGTGAACCGGGGTCCTTAAACTTTGGGAGAGTGTTGTGTTGTAAAATTGAGCTCACTTGCTCGGTCAAAACCACTTTTTTTGGTACTTGGCTTTTGTTCTTCCTCTTTTAGGTGCAAAGATCTTTTAAAAACTTGGCATAAGCCGGTATTTGATTGATTACATCCAAAAGTGGAAGATTAACTTTCACTTGCCTAAACATTTCCAAAATTTCATTGGTCTTAACCTTTTGTTTTTCTTTTGAAATGGACCCTTTCAAGGCGTCCGGAAATGGAGCTTTTTCAAACACTTTTTCAGAATTTTCTTTCAAAGCCTCTTCAACACAAGAAGTTTTCAAATCATGTTTCAATTCACTTTTCAACAAAACATTTTCACAATCATTTTTCAAAACTTCTTTTTCAAACACATTTTTCAAGACTTTTTTCAATGAATCATTTTCAAGATCACTTCTCAAATCACATTTTTCAGCTTTCTCATTCATAAGATCATGAACATGCAATGAAGGAGGAATAAAATGTGAAACGGGACAGGTGACAACTTGTGGTTGCACCGGTTCACTCTCTTCATTGGACATTTCAACTTGATTGTCCACAACTCTACCACTCCACAAGGTGGTCACCGTATTGACATGTTCTATGGTACACCCTTCCGATGAGGATTGGGTTTCCACAACACATTGTTGCTTGATTGGGGCATTCATAGGCATCTTTCCCTTCTCTCTAGCATTAAGAGTGCTAGCTATTTTCCCTACTTGGGTTTCTAGCTTCGCAATAAATTGAGAGTGAGAATGAAGCAATTGTGTGTTTGCCTCAAGAGTGCCCAAAGCATTTAAAACTTTCTCTTTAAAAGTGGGACTTTTAACATTACCTTGAGAATAAGATTGGTTGGGAAAATGACAATTAGAAAATTGATTCCCTTGTGATTGATATGGCCTATAACTTTGGGGTCCTTGGTTTTGAAGTGGAGGTGGAATGTACTTCCCTTGAAAACCGCCTTGGGAAGGGTTCGAGCCCTCTCCTTGGTTTTTCCAAGAGAAGTTTGGATGATTTCTCCAACTTGGATTATAATGAGTACCATAAGGATTTCCCCCTTGATTCACGAAAGTTGCATTGACTTGCTCATTAGGTTCACTTTACACTTGTCCATGAGGACAATGAGAAGTAGAATGAAGAACACTAGAACAAGTCATACAAGATTCATTTGATGCACGATGAGAATGGTTAGTGTAGAAAGATACTTGGTTCACCGAGTTTTGGTTAATCAAAAATTGATCAAACTTTTAAGATAAGGATTTCATCTCGGCGGCTATCTCATTTGAATGGTCGACTTGATATAAACCAACACTCGTCCTACCTTGTGTATTTCTACCATTCTTTGAAGACAATGTCCTATGCAATGAATTTTCACTCATGCATTCATAAAGACGCCACACATCATCCTCATGCCTATCAATGTAAGAACCACCCATGGAAGCATCAACCATACCCTTGTAATTGTCCGATAAGCTCTCAAAGAAATATTGAACTAATTGCCATTTGGGCATGTCATGATGTGGACACTTCCTAAGCAATTCATTGAAGCGTTCCCATGCCTTATGAAATGTTTCCCCATCCTCATGTGTAAACTCTCTAATGGACGTTCTCATGGCATTGGTCTTTGAAACTGGATAGTACTTCTTCAAAAACTCTTGTTGCATTTCTGCCCAAGAAGTGACTGAAAAAGGCCTAAGATTGTTGAACCAATATTTTACCTTGTCCTTAAGGGTGAATGGAAAAAGTTTAAGCCTTAAGACTTCTTTCGGCATGTCCGTGTATTTCACAGTAGAACAAATTTCAAGGAACTCATCCAAATGCTTGTAAGGTTCTTCACTAGGAAGTCCATAAAAGTTAGGAAGCATTTGAATGGTTTGTGCTTTGATTTCATAATGATGTGCTCTAAATGGTGGCAATTGGATGCATGTAGGCGCATTATACTCATTTGGCACATAATGGTCTCTTAAAGCAAGTGGTGGGTTAGCTACTTGAGGTGCAACATGAACACCTTGATTTTGAATTCCTTGATTAATTATGGGAGGTTGTGGAGCATACATCAGCCTTGGCATTCCCAATGGAACTTGGCTTTATTGTTGAGGTTGGTGGATGTATAGCCTAGGAATGCTTAGTGGTACTTGCATGTTATCATTGTGCACATTAGGATGAAGAATGTCTTGTTGGTCTATGTAACCAACATGCTCAACATGATCATCATTATGGTCATCCATTGATAGATTGGTTCTATTTGAACTTCCTCTTCCCCTAGGATTTCTAATGATGGATTCAAGATACAAATCTAAAGGGATAAAAGTGGGTCTCAATGAACAACGACCATGCATACACAATAATGAACAAGCAAGCAAAACAAATGAACAAACACTTTACCTTCTAACAATATTGCAATTAGCCTATTTCCACAAACACAATTCTTATGTTTGAAACAACAATGATGCAATGACAAGAAAAATAAAATGCCTCCACACGGGCTCACGATTTATCTACAAATGAAATGCATGCCTCCACGCGGGCTCACGATTTAACTAAGGAGTTTGAGTAGAGAAAGTCTCACAAGGTTCCTATAGCACTTCAACTCCAAATTTAGCTTAGCTTAACAGTTTTTCAATTTTTAGCTTTTTCCTTTGTTTTGCTTAGCTCCTTTGCTTAATTGTTCCTTTGCTTGGCTTCTCTTCAACTCAATGCACCTAGTCAATCAAAAACAAACATAATGAGTAATCAAAAGAAAAAATAAAAACAAAGTGAAGACACGATCAAAAGAGTACTAATCCTAATTGAATTCCACAAATTCAACGTTGCCAAATCAAATCAATCAATCCCCGGCAACGGCGCCAAAAACTGACTGGTCATGGTCGCACTACCATCAAGCTTAAGAGTGTGCATTAAGGCGAGGGCCAAGTTTTACATTTATAAAGCCACTACTACCATCACTAAAAATATAGTTAGGGCGAGTAGGGATCGTCCCAAGGGGTTGTGGATTGTGCTAGGTCGAATTGTGTTGTGGAATCGAGATTAGGGTTAGTAGGTTGAGTGATCAAGCAATGGTTGGTTGGTTGTTTAAACTAGAGAGCAACTAAATTAAACTAAGTATTAATGCAATAAAGAGTAAGTAAAAGAGGGAGAGAAGTCTTGGGGTTTAGAGATCACCACCAAGCAATGCATTTCTATACCATTAACAAGTGACTAATGAGGGTAAGGTGTGTTGCAATATTGGTGTGTGTGTGAAATTGGTTGGTTCAATTAGCAAGGATGACCAATTAAGCAAGTATTGTCTAAACATCATGTGAAAGACACAATATATCAAGCAATGAAGCATATATTGTCTAAACAACATGTGAAAGGCACAATAGATCAAAACGAGTCAGTAATCCTTTCATTAAGCTCACAATCCAAATACACCACAAGTTTAGAGACATATGCTACTTGCATTGAAAAGCATGGAACATCAAACAACAAGCATGGATTGTCCTCCCATTTAACACTACACTACAACTACACTACATCTACACTACTAGCATGAAAATAAACTAAGAGAGAGGCACAGTCCATCAAGGAATAAGTATGAACCAACAAGAAAATAACAAGAGCATTCCATTAAGTACTATGTTTTGACAATCTCTAGATCCATAGCATTAATACACATAGACATGCATCAATAACACAAGAAATAGAGATAAGCACATGAACATCTATTCTAGCATACATAGACATATGGATAGAATGAAATAACCAATTGAAAGCATTAAACCATATAAATCATTGAATGAACAAGATCTATATAAGTTAAAGTGTAAAAACATGTATTATAACACTAATCCCTCAATAATACACAAGATTAAGGTAAAGAAAGCATGCTTAGGAACTTTAGCCCCAAGAGGATGTCTAGCCACTCATGGTGATGCTCCTCCAACCCTCAAGGGCAAGCTCCATGGATGAAATCTGCTCCTTTGAAGATGAAAAGCCTCCAATGGTGTATCTAGCCTCCTTCTCCTTTTCTTCTACACTAAGAATAGCCTCTAAAGTTGCCTCTACCAAATTGCTAATCTTTTTTTTTCAAAAAGTGCATCATATTCCTTTTATAGGTAGGTCAAGTGACACACCAAATGAGCTGGGGTCGTGCAAGGCATATTCCCCAATGATTGGATAGAGGACGGAATGAATGAGCTGGCTTTTTAACTTTTTCGCATTGGAGGAAGTTCGATCGATCGAACCTTGGACTTGGATCGATCGAACTTGGACTTGAATCGATCGAACTAGGCTGAGATCTATCGAACTAAGGTTGAATCGATCCAATTGGCTGAGCTTTTTGGGAAAAGACAAATCCGAGATATTTTTGGAGATATTTTGGGAAAAGGACAAAAGTGGTTAGTAGGTGGTTCAGTTGTGGATAAGATCAATCATTTGGATAAGGACAAGGGGGTTCGATCGATCGAAGAATGATGTTGGATCGATCGAACTTTTGGATTTCTGAATGTGAACATCATAGTTTCGATCCATCTTGAAATGCTAAGATCGATGAATGTTGGATCGATCGAACTCTGAAGTTGGATCGATCGAACTTTGTTGCTTCCCACCTTTAGCTTCTTTTTGCTTCTTTCTTTCTCCACTTTGCTCCTTTCTTTAATTAATCCCAGAATTGCTTCATTTAAGCTCTTATTTGGCTGAGTTAGCTTATTTTCGGGATAAGTGCCTGAAAATGAAAATAACACGAAATCAATCTAAAATGGCAAAGTAAGATAGATAAAGGTTCAAGAATACCCAAGCTTAACGGGTTAAAATGCGCACTTTTCAGTGCTCATCAGATGTGCTCTAAATGGTGGCAATTGAATACATAGTGAGGGGGATTTACAACCAGTGGTGCTACACGAACACCTTGATTACCTTGAATTATAGGCGGTTGTGGAGCAAACATTGGCCTAGGCATTCCCAATGGAAGTTAGCCTTGTTGTTGTGGATGAATGAAAGGTCTCGGAATGCCTAATGGAACTTGGATGTTGTCGTGATGTACATTAGGATGGAGGATACCTTGTTGGTCTATGTGACCAAGGTCCTCCACATGGTCCTCATTTTGATGAAATGTAATGACTAGAACTACCTCTTCCCCTAGGATTACGAATAACAGATTCAAGATGAAAATCAAGTGGGATAAGAGTTGGATTTAATGACCTTCGACCATGCATGCACAAACAAAACAAAAACAAGAAACAAAGCAAGTAGCAATCACTTCACCTCCGCAACAAATCAATAATCAACAAACTTCCTCCACATACAATGATCCTATACTCCCATGCTTTCAACAATATGCAAGAAAAATAAATTGCCTCCACGCGGGCTCACGATTTATCTAAGAATTGAAAAGCAATGCCTCCACGCGGGCCGATAATTAAAATAGTGATTGAGTTAGAAAGAGCTCACAAAGGGTCCATAAAGCAACTTCAAAGTATTTTTTCAATTTTTGGTTTAGCTTTGCAAATTTTTAGATTTTTAGCCTTTTCTTATGCTTTGCTTAGCTCCTTGCTTCGAATTCCTTTGCTCACTTTCCTTATTTCAATGTACATAGTCAATCAAGAATAACCACAATAAGTATCCAAAATGAAAATAAAAATAAAGTAAAGACACGATCAAAAGAGTACTAATTCCTAATTGTTTCCAAAATACAGCGTTGCCTTCAAATCTCCGACAACAGCACCAAAAACTATGGTGGCTTCCCGAGCGTGTGCACAAAATGATACACAAGCACTTTGAGTGTGGAACTAGTGTCAAGTGGACACCATACTTTAAATTTATAAACTACTTAACACCTATACTATATAGTATGAGTGAGAAGGGATCATCCCAAGGGATTAGGGGGTCGTATTGATATGGAAACAAAGAAGGGTTAGTAGGTCGAGTGATCAAAATGTGGTTTGTTTGGTTGATTAAACTAAACCTAAACTAACAAGCTTAATGTAAACAAGCAAATAAAGGATAGAGAAAACAAGAGATAGAGAGAGAGAGATCTTGGGACTTAGAGGTTACCACTAAACATCATCTTTCTAAACACTCAATGTATAATTAATGAGGGGAAACATGTGTTGCAATATTGGTATGTGTGTGATTCGTTGTTTCAAAAAGCATGGATGACCAATTAAGTATATGTTGTCTAAACAACCTAATGAATAGTACTAAGCCATTAATCCTTCCTTTAAGCTCACAATCCAAACACATCACATGGTTAGAGACATATACTACTTGCATTCATAAGCATGGAATATCAAACAACAAGCATGGATTGTCCTCTCATCTAAGAAACTAAGGTAAATACACTACAACTAAGCTAATGACATGAAAATTAAACTAATTAAACTAAGGGAGAGGCACAATCCATCTAGAAATGAGTATGAACCATCAAATAAACCACAAGAGCATTCTATTAAGCACTATACCTTGACAATCTATAGATCAATAGCATCAATACACATAGACATGCATCAACAACACAAAAATTAGAGATAAACACATGAACATCTATTCTAGCATACATAGACATATGGATAGAATGAAATGATCAATTGAAAGTATTAAACCACACAAATCATTGAATAAACAAGATTCATATATATATAAGTGTCAAAACAAGTATTATAACACAAATTCCCTCAAAATACATAGCATCAAGGTTCAGAAGGAATGCTTAGGGCTAACTCTAGCCCCAAAAAGATGTTTAGCCACTCATTGATGTAGTCTTCCAACCCTCAAGGGCTATCTCCATGGTAGGTATGCTCTTGTTCTTGATGAAAATCCTAGATGAATGGAAGAACTCCTAAAAATGGTGTCTTTAGGCTCCTCTCCTCTCTTTTCTTGGTCCATAAGAATGTATCTAAGCATGTAATGTCTCTTTTTACAAAAGTGGCTCAAATCCTTATATAGGTAGCTCAAGTGTTACACCCAATGGTCTGGACTCGTGCACAAGGGCTGCTCCAATGGTTGCACCATTTGCCAACTTTTAATGAGCCAAAATTTGATTTAATTCGCACTTAAGAGGGTTCGATCGATCGAACGTTGATAAGATTGATTAAACTTAGGTGACATCTATCAAACTTTGGCTAGATCGATCCATCCTTGGTGGCGCCTTTTTGGATAAAGACAAATCTGAGATATTTTTGGGATATTTTGGGAAAAAGACAAAAGTGGTAGGTGGAGTGGTAGGTGTGGATAAGATAGAATAATTTCGATCAATCTGAGAAGAGTTGGATCGATCGAAGATGGTGAGATCTTTTGGATAAGGACAAAGGCTTGGATCCATCTCGATGAGGCCTAAATTGATCTTGCTCTGATCGATCGATCGAACATTGATGAGATCGATCGAAGATGATGCTTTTCCACACTTTGCTTCATTTTGCTCCCACTTTGCTCATTTCTTCCATTCAGTTCAAGATTGCTTCATTTATACTCTTATTTGGCTGAATTGACTTATTTTGGGGATAAGTGCCTGAAAATGGAAATAACACGAAATTAGTCTAAGGCGGGAAAATAAGATAGATAAAGATCCTAGAATACCTAAGCTTAAAGGGTTTAAATCGCATTTTTCAACGCTCATCATAATGTGATAGAGTTTTATTGAAAATAAAATAGGTAATTGTGGTAAAATTTTATAGAAATTATTTATTTTCTTTAAATATATATATTCTTGTCTAATTAGATTTTCTTTTATTAAAAAAATGTAATTTGTGTTAGACTTTTAGAAAAATTATTTTATTTTTTATATCAATTAATAAATATTTTTTGTATCAATAATTCTTGTCTAATAAAATTACCTTTTATTAAAAAAGCTTAAAATAAAAGATAGTTTGTGGTAGAGTTTAAGAAAAATTATTTTATTTTTTATATTAATTAATAAATAATTTTTATATTAATAATTCTTATCTAATTAGATTTTATTTTATTAAAAACTCATAATAAATAAATAAATAAATAGGTAATTTGTGTTAAAGTTTTATATAGAAACTCTTTTAAAAACTCTTTTAAATCAATTAATAAATATTTTTTTATACTAATAATTCTTGTCTAATTCGATTTACTTTTATTAAAAAAGCTCATAATAAATAAATAAATAGGTAAATTGTGTAAGAGTTTTATAGAAACTCTTTTAAAACCTCTTTTTAATATCAATTAATAAATATTTTTTTATATTAATAATACTCGTATAATTATATTTCCTTTTATTAAAAAAACTCATAATAAAAAGATAAATAAGTAATTTGTGCTAGAGTTTTACAGAGACCCCTTAAATATATCTTTGTTAGATGTGATAGAGTTTTATTGAAAAAAAATAGATAATTTGTGGTAGAGTGTTATAGAAATTATTTTATTTTCTTTAAATATATCTTTATCTAATTAGATTTTTTTTATATAAAAAAAACTATAATAAAAGGCAATTTGTGATAGAATTTTAGAAAAATTATATTATTTTATATATCAATTAATAATTTTTTTTATATTAATAATTCTTGGCTAAGATTTTCTTTTATTTTAACTCAAAATAATAAATAGATAAATAGGTAATTTGTGTTAGAGTTTTATAGAAACTCTTTAAATATGTCCTTATCTAATGTGATAGAGTTTTATTGAAAATAAAATAGGAAAATTATTTTATTTTCTTTAAATATATCATTTCTAATTAGATTTCCTTTTATTAAAAAAACTCACAATAAAAGGTAGTGTTAGTGTTTTAAAGAAATTATTTTATTTTACCTATTTAATTTTAATTGGTAATTGATTTGTGTCAAAGTTAACATATTTGAAATTGAATTATGAATAGCACTCCGTTTAATATTTAATGTAATATATTATATTTAATGTAATATATATTATTAAGAGGCGTGATGTAATATCTAATGTGGTGAATTAATTATTTATGCACCAATTGATTTAGTTCAATATTTTGTGCACGAATTGATTTATTAAATATTTTATTATGCATTAACACTTTTTTTTACGAAGCGAATAATAATAATTTATTAATTTATAAAAATTGATATTCTTTGCATATGAAGCAAATAATAATTACTTTATTAATTTATAAAAATTGAGTACAATCCTCTATCCTTTGTTAATTTTTCTTGTTGCCTGCAAAGTCTTCTTTCTTTTTTATTGCAATTTTTGTTAATTTAAAAATATTTAGGAGTAATCCACATCTATTATTTATAATAGATTTAAGAAATAAATAAAAAATAAATGAGTGATATGTTCTCCGAAAACTCTGTAAATCAAAATCTACTTGATGTTGCGTATGCAAACTATGCAATGGTGTGGAGACTTCTGTTTAGACCTTCCACAATTGTGTAATTAAGTCACACAAACAAGAGATAACAATTTAAAGTGAGTATTACACACATGGATTGATCTCTCAACTTACTTTGAGATGCTATCCAAATCTCTCCACTTCTTGTTCTATGAGAGCTTCTCTCAACTTACTTTGAGATGCTGATCAGGGCTTTCATTGATTTTAAATGTGCTTATTCTTTGGATGTTCTATGAGTTTCTAAATTTCTGCCCCTTAGTATTTATAAAATTCTCAATTTCTGTACCCTTCATCCTTCCCCAATGCCTGTATTTATAGGTTGATGACATGTGTCCTCTCCAAATAAGGACATAATTATAACTGGGCCGGTCTGAATGAATGTAATTTTTTTTTATAATAATAGTATAGATATAGATATAGATATAGATTTTGTGTCAAAGTTTTATAGAAACTCTTTTAATAATAGTATAGATTTATTAGGGAATTTGTAATTTGAATTTATAAAAACTCTTTAAATAATAGTACATATTTATTAGGTAATTTGTAATATGAATTTATTAATTTTTTTTAGAAACAAACAAATAAATAGGCGATTTGAATTTTATTAGTTAATTTGTAGAGTTTTATATCAATTAATAAATATTTTTTTATATTAATAAATAAATATTGAAATACTGAAACACTTTGCACGTTTAATAATAGTATATATGTGTAAATTTAATGGAGAATATTTCATCAAATTAGTATGAATTTTTTTCATATTTTATTTTAATAAGGAAAATATATCAAGTATAATTCAATAAGAAAGGACATTATGGTCATTAATGAAAAATAGGTAAGACAATGGGACATTTTACAACAAAATGTGATAATTTAGGAGTTTTATGCACAAAATATAGTTTAGGAGGTTATTTACAAATTTAAGACCGTTGAGATTTTTTTTTACACTTTACCTATATATATATATATATATATATATATATAGTATCTAACCCTAAAACTTTTTCATTCGGAAGAGTAAACACAAGGAGGCTACTGTCCTCAGCCGCCCTAGATCCTCCCCTTGCCCAACTCCTTCGATCTCTTCTACTAATTCCTTCCTTCTCTGTCGTATTTCGACAAGCGAGACGCAGGTATATATATATATAGTATCTAACCCTAAAAATATACACTTTTTAATTCGGAAGGGTAAACACAAGGAGGCTATTGTCCTCAGCCGCCGTAGATCCTCCCCTTGGCCAACTCCTTCGATCTGAAGCTCTTCCACTAATTCCTTCCATCTCTGTCGTATTTCGACAAGCAACGAGACACAGGTTGCTACTCTCTCTCTAGATTTTATATGTCATATATTATTGCTATCAAAATCTGTCTTCCCTAATTCGTTCTTCTCCTCGGCGTTTATTTCCAATTTTTGGGTAGCGTAAATTGTGGATCGAGCTCATCAATTTTTATTATATATGGTGTATTTATTTTCTTTATTTTGGAATTTTCTTTTCCCATTCTGACAAGGAGTCTCATAAATTGGGCTATTTTGTTATTCCCATCCACAGAAATTGGGGTGGAAGTATTTTCCTTTCCATTCATTCGGATCTCATCGTGGGAAGGAGAAGGATATTGGAGGTGCAAAGGTTACTTACATCATCTCCATCCATCTCTATTTTTTACTGGATATGATGTATCGGCTACAGACATTTTGGTGGTTCAGCAGAGTTGATCTTAATCTTGATTCTCCACCGGCTAATTCGTTTGGCCTAATGGCACACGTTGACAGAAAAGATTTCAACCATGCCTTAGTCTCAGAAAAAAGAGTTGAATTGAGTAAAACAAAACACCCAATTTCGACCACTGTGTTGTTGTCTGATGACGAAGCATACTCATGCTTCTCTCAATTCCTCTCTACTGTCGGAATTACCCTCGATCGTGACCATATATTTCATAGCATTCTCTCTGATTGTCGAGCCATAACTACTAGCGAACCCTTCTCTAGATCCCACACCAGTACGGAGGTAATCACCCGCAATCGTGACCAGCTCTCGGACACAACTGACGATTTATTTAGTAGGATTCTCTCTGGTGACATAGAACAAGTCACTTGTTCTAGCACCACTAGCACACCTTTTTTTTTCATAGACATGATGGTTACGTATTTTCCGTGGCCGTGGCCGTGGGAGGTGGAGGTGGACGAGGACGTGGACGAAGACCATGATGGGTTGAAGACCGTACCATGGATAGGAGGTTACATGGATAAATGTATAATTTGTTTCGTCAAGTTTAGAGTTGGTTCTGAAGTCACTCGCATGCCCTGTGATCATGTCTACCATGAAGATTGCATTGTTCATTGGCTGGAGATCAGTAACTTTTGTCCGATTTGTCGCTTCAAGATGCCAACAGCTGAATGATTAGAATTGTTTTTTTTTTTTTTTTTTGCATCCATTGTAATGGCACTGTAAATGTAATGACATTTTTTATAACATATATAAATCGTTCATGTAATATGTTGTTAATTTTTTGTTCTTTGATTTAGTATTCTTTCGTACAGCTTCAATTCATGTAATATGTTGTTAATTTTTTGTTCTTTGATTTACTATTCTGTCGTACAGCGATGTTTCATTCTTAATTTATTCAGTAAAGAAACAAATTGGCACAGAAATATTAAGTCTTGCTTGGTTTTCTTTCTTAAAATTGTTTTCAAGAGTAGAGAACGTGAACAGGTAAAATTACACAACAGTTAAAATTTTTAAAAACCTATTTGATTGTGTCTCATATTTCACACCATTGAATTTTGCACCTAGTTTATATGCTATATAAAGACATATTTTTTAAATCTTAAGTGAAAAAAATTGTTATTGTGTCTCATATTTCACACCTTTGAATTTTGCACCTAGTTTATATGCTATATACATACATATATTTTAAATTTTAAGTGATTATGTCATTACTTAAAAAAAAAAAAAAAAACCCCAGTTAAATAAAATTATAGTATCAAGGGCAAATTTCTGTAAACCCCTAGTACTATTAAAAATTGATCATAAAATCCCAACCAGTTTGAAAAACCCCCAATAATAAAATAAAGTTATCATTTTACCCCAACTCTGTCAATTGGACGTTAAGGGTATGTGAAATGACTAAATTACCCTTATTATATTCTCTTTTATTTAAAAAATCATATTTTTGAAATTAAAATACTATCTTTTTAGCAAAAAATCATATTTTTGAAAAAACCAGAGGAGGAGTATGAAGGCTACGGAAGCCAAATTAGCAATTCCTCTTCAAAAATATACACAGCGTGATGCTAACTGCGCGGCTTCTGTCCTCCTCATCCTCGTTCAACCAAATTACCAGACCACTCACCAAGAGCCAGACTCATCAACAACGAAGCTGCAAGAGAATGGCTTCAACTGTCAAAGCATCAATTGAAGGAACCGCAGAGAAGCTCACTGCACCATATGGTTCTTGGAAGTCCCCTATCACCGCCGATGTTGTCTCCGGCGGCGAGAAGCGTCTCGGCAGCATAGCCGTCGACGGCCATGGCCACCTAGTTTGGCTCGAATCTCGCCCCACCGAATCAGGGTATGTATATTAGTATATACACACACGTATATGCCGACAGCACCAATTATTTTAGCCATAATTCCCAAAAGCCCTAAAAACGTAATCTTTATATGACATTTTCTGGATAAGTTCAGACGAATGGTTCTTGTTAAAGAACTAGAAAAACCAGGGGATGAATCTTTGGTGAATCGAGGCATTTGAAATGGAACCGAATTGTTTGCCATTTCTTCTCTCTCTCACAAACTAGCTATAGTGTTGTGTGTGTAACTAGGCCACTATTTCCAACAAAGTGGTATCAGAGCCAGATTTCATGTTCAGAGCCTAGACGATCCTGAAGGCTTGACGAAGTTGATCCTATAGAAGGTTCAACATTTTGAGAAAAACATGTTTCTTCTCGATGATGATAAAGAAGGGAAAATGTATTTTCTTAGTGAAAAGATGATGTTCTCTAGCTACAAGAGAATGAGAATCATCATGACTTCATACCTCAAAGCATGCGATTTGTGGGATGTTGTTGGAGAAAAGCCAAAGAATGGCATGTCCAACAAGTTTCATGAAAAGAAAGAAGATAAGGCATTGGCAGTGTTGCAAAAGGCAATACATCAAGAAATTTGGGAGTATTTTGGAGAGTCCAAAACTCCAAGTTGTATTTGGAAGATGCTCGAGACCATCGTTTCCAATCATAGAGGTGAATCACTACCCATGGAGTATTGGGTACAATGCTTTGAGAACGATGAGTTTACGAAAGATGATTATGAAAGTCTTGAAGACAAAGTTGTGGAGAATGAAGAGGTGTATCATGCAAAAGAAGTTAAAGATTTTGGAGATTCAAAAGTTGAAGGAGAATTTGAAATGGTGAATAAGGAAGAGGTAAGAAAAAGTGTTAAAGAAGAGATTGAAAAAGTGAAGGAGGATCAAGTGAAATAAAAAGTATTTTCCTCCATTTCTATTCTCTTCCAAATAGTATAGTGTTGAGTTGATCAAGGTCATATGGAAGGAGGTATGATAAGTCTCAAATTCAATGTTATAATTGTCAAAAGTATGGTCATTATGTTTCGGAATGTAGAAATGTTGCTAACGATGTTGAAGAAAAGGCGAATTATGTTGATGAAGAAGTGGAGCCTACTTTGTTGTTAGCATACAAATGTGAAAGGAGTGATCAAGAAGATGTGTGGTATCTTGACACCGGTGCTAGCAACCATATGTGTGGTAGCAAAGAGAAGTTCGTTGATATTGATGAATCAATAAATGGCAAGGTAACATTTGGAGACTTATCACAAATTCTGGTAAGAGGGAAAGGTAAAATATTGATTCGTTTGAGGAATGGGCATCATCAATTTATCTCTAATGTTTATTATGTGCCTAATATGAAGAACAATATTTTGAGTTTGGGACAACTCTTAGAAAAAGGCTACAATATTTCCATAAAGGATTGTAGTCTTTCGATAAGAGACCCATTGGGTAATTTGATTGCCAAGGTTCCAATGACAAAGAACCGGATGTTTTTGCTAAATATTCAAGCCGACGAGGCTAAATGTTTGAAGGCTTATGTTAATGATTTAACTTGGCTTTGGCACTTGAGACTTGGGCACTTGAATTTTGGAGGATTAGAGTTGTTGGCCAAAAAGAAGATGGTGAAGGGATTGCCTTTCATTAGCAATCCAAATCAATTATGTGAAGGATGTCTCGTTGGAAAGCAATCAAGGAAAAGTTTTCCTAAAGAAGCTACCACAAGAGCTACGGCGCCACTACAACTTATCCATTCGAATGTTTGTGGTCCAATTTCTCCATCATCATTTGGTAAGAATAATTATTTTTTATTATTCATTGATGATTTTAGCCGAAAAACATGGGTGTATTTTCTTAAACAAAAATCGGAGGTGTGTGAAATGTTTAAAAAATTTAGAGCACTTGTTGAAAAACAAAGCGGCTATGATGTAAAGGCTCTTCGATCCGATAGAGGTGGTGAATTCATATCAAATAATTTCAAAAAATTTTGTGAAGAAAATGGAATTCCCATCCTTTAACGGTTCCGAGATCGCCCCAACAAAATGGAGGAAAATACTTTTTATTTCACTTGATCTATTATTTGACTAGAGTACATGAATATATAGGCCTCACATATATATGTGTAACCATTACATTTAAATGTCCATAACTCTCCTATCTCCTACTAACATAATCTTCAATATGCATAACTCCCACTAACATAGTATTTGTTAGGTTTAACTCTCATGACTCTTTATTTTACATAAC
This sequence comes from Cornus florida, assembly GCF_030987335.1. NCBI lineage: Eukaryota > Viridiplantae > Streptophyta > Magnoliopsida > Cornales > Cornaceae > Cornus > Cornus florida. The sequence goes on from NW_026775571.1 coordinate 48,811,464, forward strand.
CTTAACTCCCACTAAGACAAGTTACTACCCACTAACATACTAAATTAACACATGCATCATGGATACAAAAATACTTGAAAATACTAAATACTAAAATCAAGTTTATTTTCAACACCCCCCTTTAAACTTAATTTTGTAACTTGAAAAACCTTCTTATTAATCTTGGGGGCTTGATCAAAAGTTCGATAGTTGATCTTCAATTCCACCTCCTTCAATAGCTTCAATCTTCTTGGCCATTTCCATTGATGTGTAGGGCTTGTGAAACTTCTTCAAATGCTTGTTTGATGTCTTCACATAATCATATATCATCCTCTTTATACAAGCACACCATCGATCTTTTTTCTTCTTAAATTTTTTGTGGATCTTCAACTTCACATATACTTCTTCTTTAGAGTCAAAAAATAATTCCATATTCACCCAACCTGTATCAATTACAAAATTCTCCAAACTATTTTTTAAAAAATAATATGAGAATTTCTTATCATCCTGGGCTTCAATCTCATACTTCTTTGGAACAACTTTCTTTAAGAGAAGTTCATCATTCTCCACAAAATAAGCATTATTTGATGAATATGAAGAAATAATAATTTCATCAAATAAGTCAAATATAACTTCTTTCAAGGTGGAATTTATAACCATACCTGAAGATGTTAACTCACCAATTTCATCAACTTTTGCCTCTTCTTTAGCACCTTTTTCTTCTTTAATTTCTCTTTCCACTTCAATCTCCTCCACTTTTTTAATTTCTTCTTCAACACCTTTCTTTATCTCTTCCTTATTCACCATTTCAAATTCTCCTTCAACTTTTGAATCTCCAAAATCTTCAACTTCTTTTGCATGATACTTCTCTTCATTCTCCACAACTTTGTCTTCAAAACTTTCATAATCATCTTTCGTAAACTCATCATTCTCAAAGCATTGTACCCAATACTCCATGGGTAGTGATTCACCTCTATGATTGGAAACGATGGTCTCGAGCATCTTCCAAATACAACTTGGAGTTTTGGACTCTCCAAAATACTCCCAAATTTCTTGATGTATTGCCTTTTGCAACACTACCAATGCCTTATCTTCTTTCTTTTCATGAAGCTTGTTGGACATGCCATTCTTTGGCTCTTCTCCAACAACATCCCACAAATCGCATGCTTTGAGGTATGAAGTCATGATGATTCTCATTCTCTTGTAATTAGAGAATATCATCTTTTCACTAAGAAAATACATATTTTCTCCTTCATCATCATCAAGGAGAAACATGTTTTTCTCAAATATTGAACCTTCTAGGATTAACTTCGTCTGGCCTTCAGGATCGTCTAGGCTCTGAACATGAAATCTGGCTCTGATACCACTTTGTTGGTTGTGTGTTGACCGCTTCTTTCTCCTCTTCCACGGCCTCTTCCTCTTCCTCAGCCACGTGCATTTCCACGTCCTCGGCCCCTTTGATTTCCTCCATGTTTTTCGTCTCTTTCGTTCAACGAAAACTTTGTTTGTAGCACTTGCTCCAATGCTTCTTGTTTCTTCACCACCTTTTCTTCATGAGCTTGCAACGAACCCATGAGTTGATCAACAGTCATGGAATCCAAATCCTTTGACTCTTCAATGGCTACAACAATGTAGTTGAATTTGGAATCCAATGACCGAAGGATCTTTTCAACGACCCTTGTATCAGTCATGGTGGTTTCGCCATATCTCCTTAGTTGATTTACAATAGCCAGGACCCTCGAAAAATAATCTGAAATTGATTCAGATTCCTTCATATGCAATGCTTCAAATTCACCCCGTAATGTTTGGAGGCGAACCTTCTTCACTTTATCAACTCCTTGGAAGGAATTTTGAAGAATCTCCCATAGTTGTTTTGCATTTTCTGCACTAGCAACTCTTTGTAGCATTCCATCATCCAAACATTGATGGATGGTCATCACCGCCTTTTGGTCCTTCTTTCTCATGGCTTGTAAAACATCTTTTTCGGCTTGAGACAAAGTTGCCTCATCTTCTGGCTCATCATAACCTTTGGAAACAACTTCCCACACATCTTGTGCTCCCAAAATTTCCTTCATATGGATACACCAATTTTCATAGTTATCTTTGGTGAATCGAGGCATTTGAAATGGAACCGAATTGTTTGCCATTTCTTCTCTCTCTCACAAACTAGCTCTAATACCACTTTGTTGTTAGCATACAAATGTGAAAGGAGTGATCAAGAAGATGTGTGGTATCTTGACACCGGTGCTAGCAACCATATGTGTGGTAGCAAAGAGAAGTTCGTTGATATTGATGAATCAATAAATGGCAAGGTAACATTTGGAGACTTATCACAAATTCCGGTAAGAGGGAAAGGTAAAATATTGATTCGTTTGAGGAATGGGCATCATCAATTTATCTCAAATGTTTATTATGTGCCTAATATGAAGAACAATATTTTGAGTTTGGGACAACTCTTAGAAAAAGGCTACAATATATCCATGAAGGATTGTAGTCTTTCGATAAGAGACCCATTGGGTAATTTGATTGCCAAGGTTCCAATGACAAAGAACCGGATGTTTTTGCTAAATATTCAAGCCGACGAGGCTAAATGTTTGAAGGCTTGTGTTAATGATTTAACTTGGCTTTGGCACTTGAGATTTGGGCACTTGAATTTTGGAGGATTAGAGTTGTTGGCCAAAAAGAAGATGGTGAAGGGATTGCCTTTCATTAACAATCCAAATCAATTATGTGAAGGATGTCTCGTTGGAAAGCAATCAAGGAAAAGTTTTCCTAAAGAAGCTACCACAAGAGCTACGGCGCCACTACAACTTATCCATTCGGATGTTTGTGGTCCAATTTCTCCATCATCATTTGGTAAGAATAATTATTTTTTATTATTCATTGATGATTTTAGCCGAAAAACATGGGTGTATTTTCTTAAACAAAAATCGGAGGTGTGTGAAATTTTTAAAAAATTTAGAGCACTTGTTGAAAAACAAAGTGGCTATGATGTAAAGGCTCTTCGATCCGATAGAGGTGGTGAATTCACATCAAATAATTTCAAAAAATTTTGTGAAGAAAATGGAATTCACCATCCTTTAACGGTTCCGAGATCGCCCCAACAAAATGGAGTTGCAGAAAGGAAGAACAGAACCATTCTCAATATGGCTCGAAGCATGTTGAAAAGTAAGGAAATGCCTAAAGAATTTTGGGCTGAAGCGGTTGATTGTGCGGTGTACTTGTCCAATCGGTGTCCTACTAGAAGTGTGCAAAACAAAACACCACAAGAAACATGGAGCGGAAGAAAGCCAAGTGTCTCTCATTTGCGGGTTTTTGGGAGCATTGCCCATGTGCACGTGCCGGATGAAAGGAGGACCAAGTTAGACAACAAAAGTGAAAAAATGGTGTTCATTGGCTATGATGCAAATTCCAAAGGCTACAAGTTGTACAATCCAAGCAATGGGAAGATTGTCATTAGTAGAGATGTTGAATTCGAAGAGGGAGCCACATGGGATTGGAACACTCCAAATGAAGATTATAATATTTTTTTAATTTCTGATGAGGAGCAAGAAAATGAAGGCATGGAGCAGCCCATTTCTCCACCAACATCACCTCCACCGCCATCAATTCAAGATCAATCAACTCCATCATCATCAAGTTCAAGTGACACACCACCACTTCGCATGAGGAGTCTTCGTGACATATATGACGAAACAGATGAGGTAACGGAAAGGTTAGGTGATCTAACACTTTTTTGTCTCTTTGCGGATTGTGAACCCGTAGGATTTGAAGAGGCGGCACAAGACAAAAAATGGAGAAATGCTATGGATGAAGAAATTAAATCCATAGAGAAGAATGACACATGGGAGCTTGCTACACTTCCAAAAGAGCAAAAGGCAATTGGTGTCAAGTGGGTGTATAAAGCAAAGCATAATGCAAATGGTGAAGTTGAAAAATATAAAGCAAGATTGGTCGCCAAGGGGTACAACCAAAAGCCCGGAATTGACTATGATAAGGTATTTGCACCCGTAGCTCGTTTGGAAACAATTAGATTGTTAATTTCTTTGGCAGCCCAGAACAATTGGAAAATCCACCAAATGGATGTGAAATCGGCTTTCTTAAATGGGTTTCTTGAAGAAGAGGTGTATGTTCAACAACTCATGGGCTATGTTGTAAAGGGGCAAGAAAATAGAGTCTTGAAATTGAAGAAGGCTTTATATGGCTTGAAGCAAGCACCAAGAGCGTGGAATAAGCGAATTGACAAATATTTTCAAGACAATAATTTTTCAAAGTGCCCATATGAACATGCTCTTTACTCCAAAGTAAGTGAGAATGGAGATGTATTTTTTGTTTGCTTGTATGTGGATGATTTAATCTTCACAGGTAGCAATCCAAAAATGTTTGAAGATTTCAAGAAGGTTATGGCTCGAGAGTTCGAGATGACAGATATTGGCATCATGGCTTATTATCTTGGCATTGAGGTCAAGCAAATGAAGGATGGAATTTTCATTCACCAAGAAGGCTATGCTAAGAAAATTCTTAAGAAATTCAAGATGGAAGATTGTAAATTGGTGAACACGCCCATTGAAGTTGGAATTAAATTGTCAAGAGATGAAGATGGAGAGACGGTGGATCCAACATTTTTCAAAAGTCTTGTTGGAAGCTTGAGATACTTAACATGCACAAGGCCGGACATATTATTTGCGGTTGGGCTTGTTAGTCGGTTTATGGAAAGACCCACCATAACTCATTTCAAAGCGGCTAAAAGGATTCTTCGTTACATCAAAGGTACCCTTGATTTTGGGTTATTCTATTCATTTTCTAATGATTTCAAGCTTGTGGGTTATTGTGATAGCGATTGGGCTGGAGATTTGGATGATAGAAAAAGTACTTCGGGCTATTGTTTTTTCATGGGAAATACTGCTTTTACATGGTGTTCAAAGAAGCAACCCATTGTCACCCTCTCAACTTGTGAAGCAGAATATGTTGCAGCCACTTCATGTGTTTGTCAAGTAATTTGGTTGAGGAATTTGTTGAAGGAATTACACATGTTACAAGAAGAGTCAACGGAGATTTTTGTGGACAACAAATCAGCAATTGCTTTGGCCAAGAATCCGGTGTTTCATGAACGAAGCAAGCATATTGATACAAGATTTCATTTCATTAGAGAATGTATAACTAAGAAGGAGGTGGAGCTCAAGTTCATCAAGTCACAAGATCAAGTTGCGGATATTTTCACCAAGCCCCTCAAGTTTGCAGATTTTCACAAGTTTAGGAGTTTGCTTGGAGTTGAAAAAAAATCAAGTTTAAGAGGGGGTGTTAGAAATTAAACTTTATTTTATTTGGTGTTTTATATTTATGTGAGTTTTTTATTGGAGTTAGTGGGGGACATGAGAGCTACAACTAGTAAATGGTCATGTTAGTGGGTTAGTGGGAGTTTTGCCTACTAAATGGTCATGTTAGTGGGTTAGTGGGAGTTTTGCCTACTAAATGATATGTTAGTGGGGTTTTAAATTTCATTTACATTTATGTTTTGAAGCCTATATAAACCCATGCATTGTACTCATTTTCTATAAGTGAAATAAAAAGGATTTTCCTCCATTTCTATTCTCTTCCATATAGTATAGTGTTGTGTGTGTAACTAGGCCACTATTTCCAACACCTATCGATATTATGCTGAAAGAGTTTGAGGTGCGAACAGTGGCTCAAGAATATGGAGGTGGTGCATTCAGGATTTTAGGGGACACTCTAATTTTCTCGAATTACAAAGATCAAAGACTGTACAAATAGTCAATTGTATCTAGAGGTTTATCTTTGGCATGCCACTGACCTGCTGTGGGGCCGATGACACATCGTGCTGATATGAGCAGTTGGCTCCGTGCCTGCATCCCCTTGATTTGTTGAAATAGATGCAAGGTTTCATTATCTTGGGTTTTAAATCCCTTGGTTTAGGGTTATTTATTGATTCTGGGTTGGGTAGTAACTGGTTGTGACGGCCACCAGATTGGGGAAGGATCTCTTGTTTTTCTCCACCATGCTGCTGAATCAAGCTCTTATAATAGTTGATGTCCTTGGCCACATGAGCTCCTGCAGGTGGGGAGGGAACAGGAACAATCTCAGGTGGAGGTTGGGGATTAGAAACAGGTCCCGCCCTATTTAATGGAGGATAGAAGGGAACACTTGGAGTAACTGCCAACGAAGGTGCACCGGCTTCTGTCCTACTGACATGAACAGATGGTGGGTCAGATAAACTTGGATTTTGTATTGTTTGCAGTTTGGTCGCCGGTCCATTATCCCAGCTGAACTTGGATTTTGTATTGTTTGCAGTTTGGTCGCCGGTCCATGGTCCGTTACCAATTTCTCAATCAAATTTTGGTTACTCAGAATTTGGATGAGCAATTCACGGTCAATGAAGCTCCTTTCAAAAAATCAGATGGTGGGTTTTTACTATTACATAGTTTGGGGTATTTTCGGTATAATAGATTTATATACACATCACTTGTTTGGCACATGTGATAGTAGGGGTATTTTCGTCACAAAAGTCAAATTATCAAAAGCAATTGTTAACCACGCGCTGAGTTAACGGGCCTAATTGACAGAGTTGGGGTAAAGTGATAACTTTATTATATTATTGGGGTTTTTCAAATTGGTTGGGGTTTTATGATCACTTTTTAATAGTATTGGGGTTTACAGAAATTTGCCCTAATATTAAATATAATTCTTTACCAAAATATGATGCACTAGAGTTTAAACATGGGAAAACCAATAGTCCACTTGTACAAATATTAATTTATAAGTGTTCATTGTTAATTTATTCAGTAAAAAAACAAATTGGCATATAAAGCTCTTTATATGTGTGTATGTGTTTTCTACTTATATATACAACGCATTTTTATGACGTGTTTTCTACTAATATATACAATACATTTTTATGACTTGAAATTTCATGAACGGACGTAATCACCCTCTCGGACACAACTAACGATATATTTAGTAGTATTCCCTCTGCTGACATAAACACTTGTTCTAGCACCATCCGTGGGATGGGGATGGAGATGGGGAGAAGATCGTACCATGGATAGGAGGTTACATGGATCAATGTATAATTTGTTTCGTCAAGTTTCAAGCTGGTTCTGAAGTCACTCACATGCCCTGTGATCATGTCTACCATGAAGATTGCATTGTTCATTGGCTGGAGATTGGTAACTTTTGTCCGATTTGTTGCTTCAAGATGCCAACAGCTAAATGATTTGAATTAGAATTGTTTTTTCATCCATTGTCATGGCACTGTCAATGTAATGACATTTTTTATAACATAGATAAATTGTTTTGTTTTTATCAATTCCTGTAATATGTTAATTTTTTGTTCTTGATTTACTATTATGTCGTACAACGTCGGTTCATTCTTAATTTATTCAGTAAAGAAACAAATTGGCATAGAAATATTAAGCCTTGCTTGGTTTTCTTCTCTTAAAATTGTTTTCAAGAATAGAGAACGTGAACAGGTAAAATTACAAAACAGTTTTTGAAAAACAAAAATTCGAAAAACTATTTGGTTGTCTAAAAATAATTTTATGAATTTAGAACAATTATTTTAGAAAAAAATTATTATTATGTCTCATATTTCACACCATTGAATTTTGCACTAGTTTATATGTTATATACATACATATATTTTAAATCTTAAGTGATTATGTCATTACTAGTAAAAAATAAATAAATAAATAAATAAAAAGAAGTGTGCTCGGTGGCACCCGAATCCATAGTTTTAGAAATGACTATTTTGCCCTTGAGGCTATTTTTGTCCAATTTTTCTTGCTTTCCGCTTCCGCTACTTTCTTTTGAGTTCCGTGACTTCATAGGAAGTTACGGATGTGTTTCGGGAATGATATACATTCCAGGGACGTCATTTTCATGTAAAATGACTATTTTGCTCGTGGGGGCTTAATTGTTATTTTTTCGATCTTTTGTTCCGCGTCAGTTTTCATTGAATTCCACAACCTCATGGAAGGTCATCAAAGTGTCTTAGAGGTGTGTTGTGCCTTGGGAGACCGTTGACTTGTTTCTAGCTTCCATATCTGGATCCACTATCTGGTTAATCTTCGGTTCATCACAGGACGCGCTGGCCTAAAAACCAGGATCGTCACACCTAAGTTACCCCTAGTGGACTAGTGAAGTCTCGTGAGGGTTTCTAGAAATGTTACCCACAAACATTAAGCTCTTTCTCACTAAAGAGGCACCAATATTCCAACAAGCATCGGGAGAAAACTACCTCAAGTATGCAATTTTTCAATCATTTCTAAGCAATCTCCCAAAATTTCAACATCAAGCAAGCAAGTATGGTCCTCTACACATCATGAAAAGCATGTACCTCACAAATGAATGCTAGTGTACGCCTGTGCTAGTGTAGAATCCTAGAGTGAATCTCAAAACAATCACAAAATTAAGATGATGTGGACCACAAATGTAAGTAAGATATCAATTTCAAAATTAAGATGATGTGGACCACAAATGAAAGCAAGATATCAATTTTTCGAAAAATTTACTCCTAGATGGCATCCAAAGTGTAATGACCCGGTCTTTTTCCTTTCTTTTCTTCTTCTCAGATTTTCACGGATATTTTTTTTTCCGTTATCTTTTCCTTTCTGGGTTTTGTTTCTCATGGATTTGTGTCGTCTCGAGTGCTCTGGAATGATTTCCGAGACTCTTTTCTTTGGATTGGCAACTTCCTTTAAGGACCGAGTCATTTCCACATTTTTCATTTTTAGACACTATTCACTATTTCGTCCTTTAGTCATTTTTCACTTTTCCATGCATAACCTCACTTTTTATGCTCAGATTTGATTCCAGTTTTGCATACGTCCATGATATTTAAATTCCATGACATCTACATTTTTACTTTTGTAGAAATGCATATTAAATGCTTACTTTCTTTGTAAAAGTTATGAAAACAAGACTTTTTGTAATTATCCATAACTTGAGGGGTTTTTGGGTAATTAAGTAAAGTAATTACTTTTCGTCTTAGGGACCATTTAGCAATTTAAATTGGAAGATATTTTCAAAAAGGACTTGTTTACAATTTTCGGAAAGTGTGACAAGTGTCACACTCTCATTGGTCCACTTGTTGACAAGTGTGTGGAAACACCTTGATGACTTGGATGATGACATGTGGAGGGTGGAGATTCACTCACTTGTTGGCCTAGGATTGGTGCACTTGTTGGCTTGGATGGTTGACAAGTGTAGGGTTGATTTTTAATCTTGGAAGACTACTTGGATTCATGACAAGTGTAGGACTCACCTTTAGTCTTGCATTAGTGTGTGTGTGAGAGGTAGTGCAAGAGCACCTAGTGAGTGGAGAAGCCCACCATTTAGCTTAGGGTTTGCATTTCTTTTATTCATTCATCACTTTCCTCTCAAGAACCCTAAGGAAACCACCATTGGAGAAAAGCTTGACTAGTAGCTTTGACTTTATTTTTGGTGCCCTTTCACTCACCTTAGAACTTTAAACTTGGAATACTTTAGGTTCCTCTCACTCCCCTCTATAAAACCCTTGATTGGTTTTCCATTTTGAGCTTTGTTGCATAGGATTATAGAGATTCAATTCTCTATTGAGGTAGGGGGTGTTTAATTTAATTTTTTCAAGTGATTTAATTGTTCTTGTAATGATATAAAAGTTGTATGCATGTTCTATGTTAAATTAAGAGATAAATGATTAATGATTTCTTGTATATAATTTACTTAGACTTGATATATGGCATGGCTATGACTTGATCCTTGTTGTATGTTAGTTTGACATGATTTAAATGAGCTTTTAAATCTAGAGAATTAATTGATTTAATTTGATTTAAATCCTACTTAGTTGTACTATGCTTAAATTCCATTTTTTGACTTGATATATGACATATCTATGAGTTATTACTTGTCATATATTAAATTGGAATCATTTGGACAACTCTTGAAATCTAGAGAAATTACTTAATTAGTTTAATTAATATCTATATCAATGATCTAATGATTTAGTCATTCAATCCATGGAACTTGTTATGTTTTATCACATATCATGACTTGTTGTTATACTTGTTGATTTTGGAAACTTGGGATATTATCAAGAACATGACTTGGCTAGGACTTGGTTCTAGTACGAAAGATAGAGAGCTCCCTACATTATAGTGCGCACTAGGGGAAAGGTACCCATGGGTTAATAGCCCTAAATTGATCTCAAGAGTACGGTTTTAATCCAGGCAATATCCAAGTATCCACTTCGGTTTGATTTCGCATTTAAATTCGAAGTTGTTAACTTTGTGAATTTGTATCTCATTATGCTATGTTGAAAGTTTTAATGTCACTTTAATAATATGGATTGAATTATGTAAAAATGCAAATCTTGCAACAAGTTAAATCTATGCATTCCCTACGAGTAAACTTGTTTACTCACCCCGAAGTTACCGGGTGTTTTTCAGGTAAAGAAGTCATATTGTGGGATGCACAACAATCTTAGACTTGCTAGACTACTTGGAGTATTTTTGCTATGTTAGAATATGCACTTGTTAGCATATCTTGTCTATTTTGTTTACTATGACAAAAACATGTATTTGATGTCTAAACTATGTAATGTGCACTTAAGTGCTCCTTTTGATACTCTTAAAATGTGTTGTAATGAGGCCAAGGGCCAAAGACACTTTTGTGATATGTATGTTAATTTTAGCTTCATTGTTGCCTATGGAAGATATGTGGTTTAATGCATTGAAGGGTCATACCTTGCATATGACATGCCATGAGGCCCTAAGCCATTGTACCACATCTATTTTATCATTTTACATATGCTTGCATGCTCACTTTGGCAAACAACATCATCCTTGATGAAACAAAAACTCTAAGTAGCATTTTTAGGGAGTTTTACCCTATTCTGTTCCAGGGGCATTTCGGGTATTTCAAAATGAGTTTTTTTTTCATTTTTCCTCTCGAGTCACGTAGAAAACTAAATTTTGAGGGGGGTTTTTTCTTTGTTTTTCTCCAGAAAATGACATCTTGGCCCTCAAAAATCCATATTTTTCCGAAAAATCTTTGCTGCCAGGTTTTGCAAACTTTTAGTACAAATGTACTTGGTACTATTCATCGACTTTTTTTTTGAAAATCATCTCGACCGATCCGAAACTTACGGGGGTCTTGTGGGTGTATTTTAAGATTGCATTTTCAATTTAGACAATTTAAAAACCTCCCGAAGCCCTATTTCCAAAACTTGGGCAGTAGCTCGGATTATTTTTTTCCTCTTGACCAGATTTTCTTGGGGGCATTCTGGGTATTCTACAATGCATTTTTTTTGTTTCCGTCTTCGTGTGGGGTAGAAAACTTGATTTTAGGGGGGGGGGGGTTTCTTCTTTGAGTTTTTTCAAAAAAGTCCGTTTAGATGCTCGTTTTTACTCTCAGTTGCAGCAGTGGTGGGTTGTCCTCGTCGGGCCACCACGACATCATTTTTGTTTTTGATCTTTCTCCTTCGTCCAGACTCTGAATGATGAAATTCTTGAGTCCATTATGATTAATTTTTTATTGTCTTTCCAGCGGTGTGCTCGATAGCACTTGAGTCCACTTTTTACAAAATAACCATTTTGCCCCTAGGTTCTTTTTGTCCATTTTTGAAACGACACTTCCGCATTTGTTTTCCTTTGGATTCCGTGACCTCATTGAGGGTCACATTTGTGTCTTAGAGACGCATTGTATCTCTAGAGACCGTAGTTTTACCTTTCGCTTCCGCATTTCGGATCTGTTATCGGGTCAATCCTCGGTTCATCACTTACCCACCGGGTTGAAGAAAACCTGGGTCGTTACACAAAGAGTATTGGACTCTAAAGTCAAGCAATTTTTAGCAATATAGTCCTCAAAAGATCAAAATCATAGCTAACATGGATCCCAAATCTCAATCATGTAATTAAGTCTCAACTTTAAGTAAAATGCAACAAAGGCGTCTTACCCCCAAACTTAAACTGCACATTGTCCTCAATGTACAATGAGAACAATGGAAAAGATGGAAAGAATATACCGTGGTGAGAAAGACATGAAGCCCAGTAATGATCCATTGGGAAAAAGTGCACCCCCAAACCTAGAATCAACAACTTACTTGAATAACCACACTAGCAAACTCACATCAAATATAAAATGGGATAAGAATAATCAAATCAAGCATTCTAAGACAATATAGCACAATATGAAAGAAAGATATGAGATCAAGCTCAATATAAATCATAAAGTATGCATAACTATACAAAAGGGTATAATGGTGAAAAGTTTTTTATATTTTTCTTTTTATGAAAATATGTACAATGAAACAAAATACAAGAAAAATAAAGAAATAAAAATGCAAATGAACATGACTATACAAGAGATAAAAGATATAATGTGTCATGTGGGTGCTAAGTTTAACGTTTCTAGGAAGACGGAATGCTACTTTGAAAAATTATTTTTTGGTGTTTTTTTTTTTGTTTTTTTATTTTTTTTTTTAGAAAAAACAAATATGTACACAAACAAAAATAAAAAGCAAGTAAATAACAATGCAAGAAGTAAAAATGCAAGGAAATAAAAAATGTAAAGAATTTTTTTTTTTTTTTACAAGAGAAAAGTATCTAAATAAAATAAAAGAAAATGTAAGATAAAATAAAATAAAAATAGAAAGAGGAAAAAGTCAAAAAGTCAAAGGGATAAAGCTGTGATCGATCCTCACTTGGATCGATCATACTATGATCTATGATCGATCTCTATGCTCGCATGATAGGACAGAGGCATGAAATTCGCAGTGCTTCGAAAATTTTTCTAAGCATAGAAGTGAGATCGATCGCAGGGACAACTGGATCGATCGAAGTGCACTAGGAACGATCGAACAGAAAGCTCGAACAATAGACAGAGACCTCAAATCTACAGAGAATTGACTATAGAGCGGTTCGATCGATCCAGGGTACACTTGTAATCGATCGAACTAGCACTTAATGCCTAATTTTGAGCTGAAAGTGCAGAAAATCCTATGTTAAGCCCCAATTATGGTAACAAGAATAGAGATTGAAAAATGGATGGAAGAATGTACACAAGAACGAAAAATAAAAATTAATGAGGGAGGAATAAAGTTTTAAAACTCTACGAATACTAGTGTTTAACATCTCTAGCAAGACGTTGGGTCAACTCACTAATCAAAAGAATAAAAAACCGGATATGAAATATCCTTATTGATCCTCTTTTCACCTTTCTCATTTGATGCCTCACTTACAACAATATACACATCCTCCAAAAGAATGACTTGAAAAGAAATTATGAAAGATGCAATTTGTTTCCTTTCATCCATGGTCTTGAAAATGAAATCAATAATGGGCAGCCTCTCACTTGGCAAGGTAAAGTCTTTCAAGGACTCAATTGGATTAATAAGAAGTTCACTCTCTTCATCCCATTTCTCTTCCTCAGTGATCACCATCTCCTCACTTTCCAAGTTAGCTAAGGAGTCCATTAGAGAGTTTATTTCATTTTTAGAGCTTTCAAGGTCAAAACCACAATTTTTATACATTTCAAAAAGGCATGTCTCAAGAGGGTCTTTGGAGATAATAGAAGGAATGCCCTCTTCAATAAGTTCCTCCTCCTCTTCTCCTACCTCTACAGTGGTCACTGTCTCCTCACTTTCTAAAGTAGCAATGGCTGGGATAAAATCATGATCAAAACAAGGAAAGTCCACATTAATCATGTTGTACTCTATTGGATTAGCCACTAACTCACTTGCCACTTCCTCCTCTATACAAGATAGAGTGCTAGGTATTAGCTCACTTGTCTCATCCTCTTCATTCTCTTCATCCTCATTTATATAAATTAATGTTCTTACCATTTGTTCATTTGCTCACAAAGGTCCTTAAGCAACTTCAAATTCCAATGCTAGCTTTAAGCTCCAATGATTGCTTTAAGATCCAATGTTTGCCTTCCTTGTAGTCAAGTACCTAATTGAACAAATAATATCAAGAATGAGAAATAAATATACAATGGAAAATAAAATAAAAATAGAAGCAATCAAATGAACACTATTGTCTAGTCTAATTCCAACAAAACTGTTAATCCCCGGCAACAACGCCAAAATTTGACAAGTCTCCTTCCTAAGTGTTTAGAAAATGAACTTTTTAATGCGAGAGGTCGCTTCGCAAGGTCAAAATATGAATATGGTTTTGGAACCCTTTCTAGTCAAATTTATATTTATAAAAACCACTACTACAAATAATGAAGTATAGCGAGTAGGGATCATCCGTAGGGATAATACGTGTTGGAATTTAACTTTGACTCTAGCGTATCAAAAGATTGCAAAGGAGAGTTGTTTTGGTTGATTACTCTAGAAAATAATTCAATTAAAATGCAATTAAAGCAAACTAGTGAGAGATAGGGATTTAAGAGATATGAAGAGAGGTCTTAGGGTGTTGGAATCACCACTAAGCTTATGTAATTAACCACTTGCTTTCCATTAATGGGGAATACATTGTTGCAATCTAGATGTGGTCACAAACATAAACACAATTTGCATGTAAAAGTGTGAAATATCTAATGCAAGAGTGAAATGTTTACTTAACCAACAAGTAAAATAAGTGTAGAACAACCCACCAAGACAAAGGCATAATCCATCAATTAGTTAACAAATGGGTCTAATGAGAGCACACGTCAATCTAGAGAATCATGGAATTTGCAATAATAAGTGTGGAGTATCGAATCAAGAATAGATTGTCACCTACCTATAAACATGAATTAAATTGTAAAACAACCCATCAAGCATAAGTATAATCCATTATATTAATTGACAAACCCATTCAATGAAAACCATGCTTAGCCATCACTAAATCCTTAATTAATCACACATAGACATGCAACCAATATATAGAATCTAGAATAGAGATCAATTCCCAAATAATCACACATAAAACAACATGTAATTAAAATAGAGAATCAATAAGAAGAATTAAATCAACAATCATAAGGCTAACCACTAATCACAACAATATATATATATAAATTCCTAAAAATAGAAATACAAGGTTTTGATTACATAAGACTTAAGGTTCATCCAAGCCCTAAGTGTAAATCTAGCCAATCATGGAGGAGGTGGATGTGGTTATGAAACCCTCAAGGGCAAGCTCCAGACATGGCTCCATCTTCTTTTTCCTCTTCTTTTTTTTCTTCTTTGAAACTCAAGAGATAGAGAGTATGTGGATCTAGAGATGTGCCTCCACTTCCCTCTTTTCTTCTAACCATATTCTCCCACTTTCTAGAGAGAGAGACTACAACAACATCAAAATTACAATGTAAAAATATGAATCTCCCTACAAAAATGGTTCAATCGCTTTTATATATAAGGCTTTTAGAGCCCAAAAATGTGAGAACTCCGCCCTAGGATCTCCCCTTTCAAGCATAGCCTGAGTTAGTTTTAAATGAGCTTTAAATCTGCTTTTTTATAACTTTTGCGAACAGTTCGATCGATCCAACCAATAATGTGATCGATCAGAGGTATGGTGTGATCGGTTAGAGGTATTGTGTGATCGATCAGACGATCGGTCAGAGGTATGGTTTGATCGATCCAACTAGGCAGTTTTCAGTATCAGCCTCCTTTTGCTCCAGCTTCTCACCAAGACTTAGTTTAACTCCAAAAAGGTTGTAAGAAACCATTTTTAGCCCATTTAAACTTTATTGACCTGAAATAGAGAAAAACACAAATAAGTACTAAAACGGGAAAATAAAGATAGATAAATGGACTAAAATACCCTCGCTTAGGTGCTAGAATGAGTCACATTTGAGCACTCATGACTCCCATTTTTATATACGTTAATAAACATATCAAGGCCTAATTTAATAGCATGCCATAATTTAATTCTAAGCGATATACAACCATGAGAATTAAATCTTATACAAAGAAAATAATTAAACTAAATTCTAGATAAAATACCTAGGCATGCATACAAGTTATATAAGCTTATAAAATAATCAATACGATATTTATTTAAACCTAAAACATCCCCTACGTCATTTTGAGATTAAATCTCAAATCCCCACCGAGAGAAAACCGCTCTGAATCCGACGATACTTTTAGGTTATGTCGGGGACTACGATGGAAGTAACTTAACCCATTAGGCACCATGAAAATCTAAACCCAAACTCAAAACCCGAACTCAAAAATGGTTGGAATCTGCTTCTAATAAGGGGAAAAGGACTGCCTCGCCAAGGCCTACGATAAACGCTAAGGCATTATGGCATTTTATAAAGGGGAAAAAGGTTAATTTGAGAGAAGAAGGGTGGCAGCCATGGAAGAGCTATAGGATCTGATTTCCAACAGTGTAAAAGAAGGGGAAATGAAATGATTTAATTTTATAACCCCCTATTTATAGTAAAACCCTAAAAGTACCCCGCCAGGTCCTGAAAAGTGGAATTTGCGTAGACGCGCTCAAACAGTAAAACACCGTGAAAGAAAAAGAACCAAAATGACAAAAAAAAAAAAAATGAACAATGGAAACTAAAGAGGGCTGCGCGTTATAAGGCGGTTAAGGAACTCGGCGATGACTACGCAATTCGGAAACGGCGTCAAAAATCGAATCCCGTACAGAAAGATATGCCCCGAACAAGTTCGTAGCCAACCGGGGTCGAAAACCATAAAACTGGGGAAAATGGCCGTGAGGAAATTCTAAGAGTACGTAACTCGATGAAAAGTTAAAATGAATCCCGTACAAGGATCCAGGCACAAAACAAGGCAATTTGCAATAACTCTCGTTAATTGCACTATGGCCCCTACAAAAGGGATAACTGCAAAACTGCCCAGAATGAAAATATCTTCCAAAAGATATTTTCTTAAAAACTCGTAATCAAAATATCTCCAAAAGATATTTATGAAAAATACCCCAAGAAACATCAATGTTTCTGAAGAATCCTTTCAACCACGCCCCTACGAAAGAAAGAAACAACCGGCGAGCTTTTCTCCAAAAGTAAAGCTACTCGTTTCAAATAAATCAACTGAAATGAAAAATTATGAAGTCAAAACTAACTCTAAACACAGAAAGTGAGGTTGTGCCTACAAAGTGACAAACGGGAAAAGGACGAAAAGTAAATAGTGTCAAAAAATGAAAATGTGGAAATGACTTGGTTTCAACGGGGAAAAAAAAAAAAAAATCCGTAACATTTGAGAAAAATGAAAGGAATGAAAATGACCAGGTCATTACAACCAGAATTGATAAAGCCAGAATGGTCCTCTGGAACTGGAAAAGTTAAAAATAATGAGGTCTGATAGACCCCTGTATAACGAAGCTAGAAAGAACGGGGCTAAGGCCATTATTCTACCTTTGGACAATGTTATGGCTAATTGGGTAAGGTCCTTTGTGATTTGAATAGTGGGTATACACAATAAATGCCTACACAACCATAGAAGTAAAAACCCTATATGTTCTTGGTCGTCCACTTCAGTCCCATTTTTTCCTATCATCTCTTTTAAAAATGGGCCATAAGATTGCACATGTGGTTTAACACCCTTTTTGTTCTGGGAAATAAAAGGAGGTATCTGCATCTTGGAGAAGATAATAAATGTTATCTGCTCTCGGTTTCAGGCCCGTTAGAAAATAGGCATTCCTCAAAGTAGGGGACATCATCCCACAGTGCAGGTGTAATGAATTGGTAGTGGGTGACCAAAATTGAAATGACGAAAAGAATAGAGGTTTATCCAAGGTTAGAGGAATCTTACTGAGTTGGATGACATCATAAATGCCTATCCGTTTCCACAACTCCCTTTTTGCCGCTGATACTCGATCCACCTATTCACTCCATTGGGGCATCAGTGGATGCCAATTCCTAATTAAAAGGGCTGGTCTTTTCCTAATTGAAAGGGTTGGTCTTTCCCCTTCTGTGATAAGATATATGGTTTTCAAAAAAGGGATTTATTTTTCGGCTTGAGGAAAAAACAATGATAAATGATGAGGGAATCGAGTGAGAAACACAATGCCAAGTCCCTTAGCGTTCTCTGTAATATCGATTAATGTTAAGATATCAATTTCAAGTACAGGTAGGGTTTTGATGGCAGATTTCGTCAGTTGTGTGTGTGATGTTGGTTCTAGAAAAGGAGTTTTTAAATTCAGATCTGTTTGCTGTTTCTGGGTTTTAGAGGTCATGATTGAAGAAGTGATTGGTTCAATTGCAATTGCAAAAGAATTTTTGAGACGATGCATTATAGTCGAATGAGGAGTTTTTTAGTCGAATGAGGATTTTTTAAGTCAAATGAAGAGTTTTGTGTAAAATGGGAATTAGAGGCGTGTATCAATGGAAGACAAGGAGTTCTGCAAACTTAATGACTGATTGGATAGTTATTTTTGGGAAAATGTAGTAATGATGGTGGTGATAGAGTAGCTTTATGGTGTGAATGTCTTTTTTATTCCAATAGGTGTAATTTAAATTTTAGAACCCTAATTGAAATGGCTACCAAATTTGGGAGGCATTGTTGACATCTATTTTGGTAATTACATAGACAATGACGTGATAGTAGTTTAGACCAAGATGGGGGTCTATTTTACGTGGATTCAAATTGCATGCAAAGGTGGAAAAAATTTGAATTAAGTGGTAGATAGAGATTATTGTTTTAATATTTATCTTTTAGTTGATCTCAGTTACATATTTATTCTTATCTCTATGATTAATATATTTTGAAATTACATTTAGTTGTGTGATAGAGGTGTAATGTAACTAGGATGCTTAAGGGTAAGAGTTTGTTTTACGTATTATTATTCTATAATAATTGTAGAGGCAAGTTGTGTAAGAGGTCCAACACTCTCAGAATCTTTATTTTATT